>NW_017306361.1:2329017-2330984 GCF_000935625.1 Nanorana parkeri | reverse complement strand
CTATTGGCTATTGCAAATTGAAATAGCCAATAGGAATCTAGCAATGCATTCCTATGGTCAAAATCTTTTTCTTTTTTTTGACGGCAGCAAAACCGCCGGCCAATAGAAAACAGTTGGGCAGAGCTAGCTGTCACTGCTAGCTCCGCACAATCGTTTTCTATTTATTTTTTTCTACTTTTTAAACTATTTTTCTGTTCTGCTTGGTACCACAGAGGGACCGAGCAGAACAGCTGAGCCGAATAAGAATAGACCGAACAGCAGCGAGTAGCCTGCCGGAGGTTCGGCTTAGCCGATCCAAACTCCTGCATTGATAGTAGATTAGTGACACGAGAGGACACTGAGGGGGTGAGTTGTGGAGTAGAAAGATAGATTTGAGTGTCATCGGCATAGAGATGGTATTGGAAGCCATGGAAGCCATGTGTGGTTATCAACTGACCAAGGGAGGAGGCGTAGATAGAGAAGAGAAGCGGCTCACCAGCCTCATATGCCCCTGTTGAGGTGTTTGTTGAGAAGGTGACTAAAGACATATACGCCTTTGTGGAAATGTGTGAATACAGGATCATGTATCAAACAAATTATCCAGTAAAGACCACAAAGTCCTTTATTTACTTAGCAAAAGATTTGACTGAGTTTTGAAGCCAATCAACAAGGGTTTTTGTAGATCCTACTACATATGTAATAGAAATGCAGAAATCACGCTACCACGTGATGCACTTAGGGCACAAATTACGGTAATCCACAAGGCAGGGAAGGACCCCGCACAGTGCGCTAGTTACCGGCCCATTTCGCTGCTGAATACAGACCTGAAGATGTTTACACGAATTCTAGCCTCCCGCATTCTCCCCTTTCTAGGAGACTTAATAGGAAATGACCAGGTGGGTTTTGTCCCGGGTCGAGAGGCCAGGGACAACACCATCAGAACCCTGAACGTGATCCATCTAGCTTGCATACGCTCACAGCCGCTCCTCCTGCTATCCTTGGGTGCGGAGAAAGCGTTTGATAGGGTGAGCTGGCCATTTCTGAGGGAGATGCTAGACTTCATTGGGCTAGGATCAGGCATGCAGCAGTGGATTCGGTCGTTGTACTCGAACCCCACAGCAGTAGTGCGTATCAACGAAACACTATCGGAGCCGTTTACCATCTCGAATGGGACGCGCCAGGGATGCCCACTCTCGCCCATTATTTTTATACTTACACTTGAACCGCTCCTTAGGACTATGTTCACATGCCCGTACATTAAGGGGCTAGACTGTGGCAAGAGACAGCATAAGGTCGCGGCCTACGCCGATGACCTGCTGCTGTACATCACACACCCAGAAATCTCTCTGCCCAATGTCATGCAGGCATTACGAGCGTATGGTCAACTGACCGACTTTAAATTGAATTGGACTAAGTCGGAAGCGCTGAACGTCTCTCTTCCGGAGGGACGTCTGGCGAATTTGAAGGACTCTTTCAGATTTCGGTGGGCGGACACACACATCACTTACCTGGGTGTTGCTATCCCAGCAGATATTCGTAAAACGTTCTCCGTGAATTTTATCCCACTTCAAAAACGCATACAGGACATATTTCTTTATATTTCAGATTGATTTAAAACTCTGGAGAATTCTGGACCATGAATGTGTGTGATTTAGGTTTTTGTTATCCAATATACCTCTTTATTACTCTGTTACTTTGTTTTGTCTCAGATAGAGTTAATAGCTTGAGATATAGGTTGTACTGTTGATCACTTGGTTATTGTGGAAATTATGCATTTCCTCTCTCAGTATTTAATGAACATAACTTATTACTGTGTATACCTATGAGCTTGAGAAGGGGTGGGAATGCACGTCATAACAGCGTTATTCTATTTTCTGTTCCGTGTGCATGGCTTACTTGGAATCATGTAAGGTTAAAAGGTAATTAAAGGGTGATGTGAGCACAGGACAATCCAGAGTTAATGTATAAATCACCTTTGAAACATTATA
>NW_017306361.1:2259236-2327657 GCF_000935625.1 Nanorana parkeri | reverse complement strand
TATATTTATAGGGCATAACACATCTTTACAACTTCTTGTTGACAAATAGAGGATATTTCTATCTATATTAGTACCTGATTTGCCTACATTGTTACACAGCTAAGAGATGGATAAAACACATTGATTTTCTCTTACATATCCAAGCACTGACAAGTTGATATGGTAGCTCCAAACAAATTAATTATTTAGCATTTATGTGAACGAAAATTGCTTCTCGGTCCCTTAAGCTGCACCAGTTTGTGCAAGAGCTTCTATTTCAAACTTAATAAATGTTATGAAACTCTTCCCTTGGGTAAGTACAATCTTTATATCTTTTATAATCCAGTGTTTTCAAAATGTGTGTTCCATTCTTTTTGAATGTTTATGCAAAACAATATATTATTGGTAAAAGCAATATTACAGAATTCATATCCATGGTAACCAATTAGATTCTTTGCTGGATTGGAAAAAGAAAACCTTACCGAATGCAATGTGCAAATTATCTACATTTGTTCCAGGTTTCTTTTCTCCAGTTTTGGAAAACTTCCATAAGAAGTACTGGTGGAATGGGTCACACTGTCTCTCATTTACTGCAGTCTGGGGTTTAGAATACACTAAAAAGTGACAAAGTGTAAAACCAGTCACAAAGATTACAGGCTTATCCAAGCCAATGCATTCATTCAAAAAATAAGAATGTATTTTAAATACATCAAGTATAAGTATCTGAATCTGTTTTCTAGCTTCTTGTAATCCACTGAATGGCAACAGAGGGACGAGCAGCACACTAAGCAATCAATTATCTATTACAGTAACATCAGTCTAACACTATGCACATGATTACAGGATTCGAGAGGACAGGTATGAATTTACAATCATGTGTCTGCTTCTTCATCTAATCAGTTGGCTAGGGCATGTAGATGGCAAAGCCAAACTGATTAATATGAAAAAAGAAAAAGAAGCACCCAATGAAAAAAGAGTTAATATTTAGCTGTCCCTCCACTCATGCCTGTGATCTTTGCTCTCTTGCAGAGCTAATGCCAGCTGAAGACTTTTCAGAATCTGACACTTACAGGTGAAACTCGAATAATTAGAATATCGTGCAAAAGTAATTGCAGTAAGTGCTGCAAAAGGGGCCCAAACCAAGTACTGAGTACATATGCATGCTTGTACTTTTCAGAGGTCCGATATTGTTCTATGTACAATCCTTGTTTTATTGATTGCATGTAATAATGTACTTTTTTGAGGTTGTGGATTTGGGGTATTTGGGGTTTTCATGAGCTGCAAGCCATAATCATCACAATTATGACAAATCACGGCTTGAATTATCTTGCTTTGCATGTAATGAGTCTATCTCATATATTAGTTTCACCTTTTAAGTTGCATTAGTGAAATAAATGAACTTTGCACGATATTCTAATTATTCGAGTTTCACCTGTAATGTAGTGTCAGATGCCTCATCCCCTGCTGCGTGCTGTGGTTCCGCTACATTGCAATTGTGTCCTTTAAATATCAAATGTCCATGTTATAGAGCAGTGTGTAAATCAGTAATATATAGGCATAGGTAAGGAGAATAAAGTTGTGTTCACTGCAATCAATAATGTGCAAGGAAAAAATCCTGTTTTTCTTCATTTCTCTTGCACATGATTAGGTATTGAAAGTGACTTGTTTGCTAACATTTACCTTCCAAAATGGACATACATTTTGCAAAGTAAACAAGCTCTACTACTTTAGTGAACTGAATGAATACTCATGTGGAGGAGTTGTAATGGAGGCTCATTCAGCTGTGTGAGTACATTTTAACTTGGGCTATTGAGCTCTGTACATGCCAGGTATTTTCATATCTTAGGCATTTTTGTGTATATTTAATTTTCAACCACCCTTTGTCTATTCCTTAAGCAATGCTATATCCATGTACATACATTTTTTCCTAGTTTATGCTTCCTTAATAACTGTAACAAGCTATTATGAAAAGCAATAAATCAAACACCAAATATAGAATATAACAGAATTTCTAAATGCCACATTTGAACTTCTTAACCCTTGATTATTCTCTGTTACCAGATAATTATCTTTAATACACAGTGTTTTTGTATATTATACTCATAATATAAACTATTTACACACAACTATAGTCTGATGTGCTGGCTTATAGTTTAGATTTTTAGTGTTTTTAAAGTTCAATCAAAAAGAGTACACAATACCATATAATGGTCTATCAACCAGTGAGCTTAATTTTCAGTGGTGAGAGTAAAAAGTGTTATAAAGTGTTATAATGATTTTGTAATTTGCATTTTAAAGGGTCTATATTATCAGAATCATTTATCTTAGGGTTTATATAGTTGTACAACTTTGTGTGATTTATCATTGGGAACCTGCTTAACATCTTTAACCCTGTTGTAATTTTGATTGCATTCCATATATTTTAATGTTACTAAAAGAATAAAAAAGCTTCACGGATGCTGAACACAGTAATTTTTGGCAGTGTGGTGGGTTTAACTACATTCTGTCACATCTTTATCTACGATGTCCAACACCAGCTCCTACAAATACCATTATAATTGCATCTAGGGGTTCATCAAATCAACCCCCTGGACTCAAAATCTACGAAAAGAAAACATAGATGATGGTTCTGCAATTTGTTTGTATTTAAAGCTTGTGATAAAGGTGTGTAATCACTTTTACAACACACCTACGCCTTTAGTCATTAGTGGTTGATTCTATAAAAAGATACCAGAATCAATGTTTAGTCCTAATTTACTTGACAACTTCTGAATTACTTTGGACTAACAGAGTCAGTATCTTTGTAGCAATGTTTACAGTGGTGATAGTGTGTGCTGTATTTTTTTTATCAGTTCATTGAAATTAAATTGTTTGATTCATGTCAGAGAGTTACATTTAGCCCTGAGTAAATGGTTAGCTGCAGAACATGGAGGGCTTTAAAACAGCTTTAACTTTTGTATAAATGATACACCTTTTAGTGTTCAATAGTTATTTCATAGTTGTCCATCAGTTGACTAAACATTGGATGACCTGCAGCATAGCAGCAGCTGGTAACTTTTTAGTGAAGCAACAGAACTTAAGGTGCCCATACACTCCACAAAAGTCTTGCAAGTGTTGTAAAGTACTTTAAAAAAACATACGATCTGCCCATCTTGGACAGGCAGATTGTACTTGCCATCATCGCAAGCCCGCCCCACTGAGGGGCGAGCTTCCGATGACTGCAATGCTGAACGGGCAGTGTGCACGTGCGCACACCGGCCCAATCGGCAGTGATCTCTGGATCATGTTAAAAAACAGCCGAAAATCATACGATTCTCGGCTGGTTTTCCAACATGCTCGATATACAAAAGTCGTGCGACCGTACATTAGAAACGGTTGCACGCCTTCCATACACTGAACGATTCTTGTACGATCGCGGGATTTCCCGCTATTCTCGTACGAGAATTGTGCAGTGTATGGGCACCTTTACCGCCTGATAGCAATCAAAGCACTAACTAAAGAATGAGAAGATCCACTGAGCTTTAAGCGATAACTGTTTGCCACCAACTATATCCGGAAGAAAAATCTTAAATTTTATTGTTTTAGGGCCCATTCACACCATGTCTGGATCAGATCCAGACCGTTACTTTTTTCTCCAGCACTGAAAATGCATCCCAATGTATTTGTATTGGATTTCTGGGCTCTGTTCACACTAGTGCAGTCCGTTCTGGAGCAGGGAAAAAATATTGCATGTCACATTTTCTCTGCACTGCAACACGCAGAAAAGCATACAGAACTAATCAAAAATGCACCAGAGTGCAACAGAATTAATTAAAAAAGGGGGGCTTTGGAATAAATAACACATATTACCTTTGAATAGATATAAGAGTGAATGAAAAAAAACTTTTCTAAATGTACCTGTAAGTCCTTCTATAAAGTCCAAAATTGGCCCTTCGATTCTCTTAGCTTCAAGAGTGGGTGCACACAAAAATGATGTCTTCTGTGAGCACATTGTCTCAGCATTGCAACAGCCATCACAAAGAACATGCCTGCACACAAATAAAACATGTCCGTTCACCAGCTTACTCACATCCGGGAATCGTACGATTCTCGGCGGGTTGGTGACCTGCTTGTTCGACAACTGCCAAACGGGCCCAGTGCATTGCAGTCATCGGAAGCCTGCCCCTCAGGGGGGCGGGCTTGCAATGTTTGCAAGTACGACCTGCCTGTCCAAGATGTGGCAAAACAACAACACAAAATATATTCTTAGCATATAATTCCTGATTAGAAGCATACGAGTACTTTCACACTTGAGATCCTTGATTTTCACAGGCTTTCCAGAGTCTACTCTGGCCTCTAATCACTAGTTTACTTTGAAAATGCTATCAGGAGCCAAGATCCAATAACAGAAAAAGCTACCCAGTGATAGCTTGTGCTTTCACTACTACAGTAGCCACCTTTAAGGCTCGTATTACTGCAAAATGGATGACAAAGGAGGTCTTCTTTATACAAAGGAGTAGCTGCAGAGAGGCTACTATAATTTTTTTATTATTCACAACTGACTTGTCTTACATTACTTCATTAGTAGGATGAGTTTCTCCAAGTCTAGACATGCTTTAAATGCAGAAATGTGTACCTATGTCACCTGATGTCAGTGTCCAATTTAGATTCCAGTTACTTATATTTTTTTCCAGCAGATAGATGTTCTGTTTCAGGTTGCACTTTTCAACAAGTTGTAGGAGGTGAACAACTACTTCATCTTTAACATATTATAGAGCCTTTTAAGAGTTTATTTTTGCTGAGGTATCTAACAATCTTAAATAGCAACCCAGGATGGAAATGCTAATTCTCTATTCAGGACTACATTCCTATATGAGATTCTCTACTACAAGGACCCATGCAGTGCCTGAAATGACAAATGATATGGCATGCTTGCACTTTTCGGAAAAAGGAACATTACAGAAGTTGGAAGCACTGGACTGTGCAATGAAGCAGTCAGTTGTAAGCTACTGTTAAGGTGCCCATACACCTGCCGATTATCATACGATAATCGCGGGTGATCCCGCAATCGTATGATAATCAGCAGGTGTATGGAAGGCGTGCGATCGTTTCTACTGTACGGTCGCACATCTTTTGTCTTCCGAGCATGCTTGAAAACCGCCGAAAATTATAAGATTTTCGGCGGGTTAGTGGCGTGCTCGGAAGACAAATGCCGAACGGGCCGGTGTGCGTAAGCGCACACTGCCCACTCAGCATTGGAATCAGCGGAAGCCCTCCCCTTTGCGGGGAGGGCTTGCGATTATCACAAGTACGATAATCGATGGGCAGATCGTATGAGATTTTAATTACCTTACAATCATCGCACAACGAAAGTCGTGCGATGGTTGTAAGGTGTATGGCCAGCTTTACTGAAGGCATGTCAGTCACAAATAAATCAGCCTGACAAATTCTGATGAGCAGTAAAATAGCATCCAATTACAGCTTTCTCTGGTGATCATTAACTCACCACATGTAATATTGGTAGTAAATACATACTAAGTGCAATAGTAATTGTACAAAATAACTTGATTATGCAAAGTCTGCGGCTTAAAGTAGAACTGAAACCAAAACTTTTTTTGTCAATTTTGGATTGGACTTCATTTCCTTTCCAATAGCCACAACAGAAAAGTCAGAGAAAATCATTTAAAAATGAGGGTAATCCCTGGTGGTCAGCAGCATCACTATAACTGAAGAAAAGCAAGAACAAAAAGACAAGCGCACTACCAAGGGATACAAACTAGCATCTTAATACTTTACGCAGAATGCTACATGGTCTCCACCTGGTTGATGTATGGAGAGTACTTCACCCGAGTGAGAGGGACTACTCCCACTACTCCTCTGTCCATAACTCCTACTCGCGGTTAGACATGCTCTTTTTAGACCACTTCCTTCTAGAAGCGGTACAATCCGCGACTATACTCCCTCTCACTTTATCGTACCATGCTCCGTTATCTGTATTACTTACCTTAGCGAATGCCCCAACTAGAAGCTACAATTGGCGGCTTAATGAATCCCTCCTCCACGACCCAATGGTTGTTGCAACTGTGGCTGCCAACATAGATACTTACTTCAGGGAAAATGCCCAGGAACTTGTCTTAATGTATGCTTAATGTATTGTATGTGTGTTTTTTTTGTTATATTTTGAAAATCTTTAATAAACATTTAATATGAAAAAAAAACAAAAAAAAAACTAGCTGGAGGAGGGTAAATGAACATAGGACACAGTGTGCAAGCTCACATGGACAGGAACCCTGTGGTAAAAACAGAAACAATGTATATATTGAGAGCGCTACTACTGTAATAAGCAATAAGCAATAAGCAAAACACTCACATTTGAGATGACTTTAGGAGTACTCGAGGTGGTCAGATAGAGCCCCTAGATTGATACAGCCAGGTCAAATCCAGTGGTGTGGAGGGGTAGAAACCTAAACGAACATTCACTGTGGTGGGAGAACAGCAGTCAGCCGCAGAGACTCAGCTGGCTGGGCTGAGCCGTTGTGGCCGGGGACACTCTGTCTCTAGATGTGTGTAACGAAACACTATCAGTGGTCGTCTCTGTGTCAGATGGATCAGGGGACAGGGCGGTGATGCCGTTGAGAACGTACTCCAGCTGAAGCAGTGAGGACGTGGTGAGATCGTTAAGAGAAAGGTGTACAGGGTGGATCGCTACGTGTTTCAAGGCGAAGCCTCTTTGTCAAGCTCGGGTGAAGAAGAAGATCGAATTGCGGGAAACTCACAGTGTTTTGAAAATGACGGCTGGGCGGGATCAGCACCAGTCCCGCTATCCTGATAGGTGGAGTTGTATGGGGAGGCGGAGCGGGTATGAGTGCACGCCCCCTACACATCTCGGGCAGCCATTTGCGAGACACATATAGATTGCGGCTCTCATTAGTTCTATTTTGCTTGATTATCAGTGGTACCTAAATTTTTGTTTAGAATGTTCATCAGTGGTAACTCAGGGTTATAAACATAGTGTGCATACAACAGAGTGCAAATTTTAAAAAGGTTTATTAAAGGCAAAAGGGAACTAAAATGTTTATGTCCATTTCTAATTATAAAGTATATGAAAAATAAGATGCAACTAATATTGATACAGCGTTCAATATCAGGTGTAATTAAAAACTTCCCCCATCAAAAAAGAAAGATGGTAGGAAGGGATTTAAAAAACAACAACTTGATAAGAGGTATGACAACGTCTGAATAGTATCACGGTAGTACCAACGGTTTATGTTTTATTGGCTTATAGAATGGTGTGAATTTCTATCTCTTCATTGAGACCTATTGGAACCAGGGTGGGTTTCTCTTTTGCATAGAAGATGAAACCGTTCAGAGGGGGATAATTGGATTGAGATGTGTTCGATGGCAAACACTTGAAGATTTTGAATTTTTTAATTGTGTTTAAGCGTAAAATGTTGAGGTACACTGTGTTCCATGTCGCCTTTTTCTATCAGGCGTCTATGGTCACCGATTCTAGCCCTTAGAGGTCTTATTGTGCGGCCCACATATATGAGACCGCAAGGACACTTAAGTCCATAAACCACATGGTCGTGTGAACAGGTTATTGTTTGATGGTATAAGAATTCTTGAGATGGTCATGGAACATGGCTTGACCATGCTGGATGAACTGGCAGATCAAACATCTGGGTTTTTTACACTGTAACTAGTGACCCAATTGAAAGATTTCCCATCTATTCCTGTTCTAGTGACAACCCAAAAATGTGTGATTTTCTTTCACTTTCAGTGTTAATAGTCACTAGGACAAATAAAGTGGGCGAATCTCCCTAACAAGTACACAGACAGCAATAAAAAAGATAGGTGTTCTAACCCCTCCCCACACCATCCAAAACTAAAATAAAAGTTTCGGAATCAAAACCACTTTAACTTTCACATGTAAAATACCAATTACTGATATCTTTTTGTTACCTGTCCAATTGTTACAAATGCTTTACATTTTATCCCTGTTCAAAAGTTCAATAAATTACATGAAAGCAGCTGTAATGCTTCAGTTGTACTATGTTAGATCATTTGCTGCTAAATTATCTAAAAGCTCATTACATTTTTAAAATAAAAAATGTCATTGCCTCTGAACCCCAACATGGTTTTCTGCAGTTAAAATCTAAACAGAATGTTTATCTGTGCAGCCACTTCTAGGACTAGGGCACTTTTTTTGTTTCTGTGCTCATGCTCCTCACTTGTCATTTCTGGAGATATATCAGATGTTTGCTGTCTGCATGGGACTGGAGCCTTCTTCCTTACTATACTGAGATTTCAGAGTGAGTACATACATGCAAATATAAAGAACCATGTGACTTGTAGGTGTCTGGCAGCTTATTATATAATGCCCTTTACATCATGGATTTCACAAATTCAAACTGTAGATTAACAAGTATCTAGAAAATTACTTAAAAACATAACAAATTAGTGCACAGAAAATGTGGAAAAAGGGGCAATTTCAGAAGAATTAAAATTTAAAACTAAAGCTATTATTGTATTCCACTTCATATAATACTCTCAATATTCAAAAGGCAGAACAACATAATAGGCTCTGTATATGGATAAAGCACAAGGAATTACATTATACCATCTATTTGAACACTAAACAAACTCTGAAGTGGAAAAGGTATTATGGTTAAATACTATTATGTTCCTCATCATAATTGTAGCAAGCATCAAAATAGCCAACATTATTGCAATTTCAATCTTCCTAACCCTTCTCCAATTATTTCTGATAAATGAAGCAAGCAAATACTCATCATGCTTCTGAGACACATTATGTGTGCTTTCCAGACACTTGGAACTTTCATGTTCCACCAACTTTTAAATTCAAATATGTATCAGCTTGGAAAGCAATCTGCTTAAAGGAATATTGTATTCCAAATGTTAAAAAATGAAAGCAGATGCTGTAAAGAGTAAGGAATCAGTACACTAAAATATTAAACATTGGAAAGCCACCAAAGTGTTAATTGAAGGGCCACTAGGGTGGTGAGTAAATTCAAAATCAGTACTAGGACTATGATGTTTTAAGATGCCCCAACATGGGCTTACTGCAGTTCATTAAATATCTGTCACATTTACTACTTATAAATACTGTATACTCCTTAGATTCATTATATATATCTATATGGTTTGTCCAAACTTCAGAGACATTTGACATTTCAGAAAAATTGCATTAATACAATAAAGTCAATAGAGAAAGTAAATTAACATTGTTTATGGTGGTTCTTAAGGGTACAATAAGTATTGTTTTTTTTTTTTTTAAAACATACACCATCTAAATGAAAGAAAATGAGATAATTATTTATTTATAGCAATTTTTTTCTGCGTAGATCAACAGCGACAACGGAAAGTTTCTGCTTTAAAGAAACTTAACTAATGGCAAAATTGATAATGTTGTGGCAAAATATTTTTTTTCGAAATTACCCCACAATTCCCTAATTAAGTGTTCCCTTTCTTGAGTGCAGTAACCCATATAAACCAGTCACAATCCATCTTGCACTGGTCTGTCTTCACCAGAGTGAATTTTGATTCCTTAAATAAGGCCCATGTTTCTTAAATGGCATTCGGTTAATTTTTTGGGTGGGGAATTTATCCCTGCTGGGCTTACCCATGTAAACATGCACACATCCACCAGTGGTTCTTATTTTCCTGGCTGCATTTTCCAAAAAGAAAAAAATGAAAAAGAAATGTTAAAATAGCACACAAGTTTATGTTCCATACAATAGCTGAAATAAGTAGGTGGCCCTGGTGAGATATTTCAGCTTTATACCCTTAAAGTTGTAAGAAGCTATGCCATGTGTGAGCTTTCAATAGTATTCTCAGAACAGCAGCAGCATTCAAATTCATCTAAGGGTCTTTGTCAAGGGACTTTGTTCCTGTCAAAACTTCTGTTATGGGGGCGTGGCCTGAACATGGCAGTGTAGAGACGTGCAGACTCTGAGCTCCGCTGCTGTCCGGGCATCAACCATCACCGAATACGACTTGACTCACTTGCCCGATGTACAGGAAGGGTAGGAACACGGGGGACAACAACGGGAAGCACCCCAATGATCTGCACCCGTTTTTCTCCTCCCCATCCGTGTCGACACGCTCCGCTACTGCGCCCCGCATGGCGCCTCCTGAACCCCTGCGGCCTACTGCTGTCCCTCTCCACCGGGATCCCGCAGAATCCCCCCCGTCAGGCAGAGCTGCCGACCCGCATCCTCCACAGCTGGATTGGGCACAGAACCCCCGAGCGGACCGCGGACTTCAGTCCCCTGCACCCGAGGCGCAATCTCCACCACTTCCGGAACTCATGCGGCCTAGCACTGTGGAATCGCATCGGGACCCAGCAGAACTCCCCCCATCAGGCAGAGCAGCCGGACCGCAGCCTCTGCACTGGGATCGAGCGCAGAGCACCCACGTGGACCGCGGGCTTTAGTCTCCTGCACCTGAGGTACACAATCCACCACTTGTGAGCGGGATGGCCCTGTCAGCAGGTGAGATGTCCGCCATCTTACTCTCCCTACCCACTAAACGGGATATGGCCCTGCTAGTCTCCAACATGGAAGCGGCCCTACGACAGGACATTGCTGCGATCACAACCACGGTCTCCCGTCTTGAAGACCGAGTTACCTCTCTCCCTACCGGTCATGAGGAGGTGTCACAGCGCTTAGCAGACCTGGAGTCCAGGGTACTCCACCATGAAGCCCGACTCACCTCCATGACGCTAGCCCATGATGACCTGGAGAACCGCTCCCGCCGCAACAACGTGAAGCTCCCCGGCCTACCTGAAACTACGACCTCGGCGGACCTGCGGTCTGCGGTCTCCCAGATCCTCAATATGGCACTAGACAAACCACCGGACTCTCCCATGGAACTGGACCGGGTTCACCGGGTAGGAGGCCCACGACCCAACCGAGACATTCGCCCCAGGGATGTCCTCTGCCGGGTTCACTACTATACGGTGCGAGAAGCAATCCTACACCAGGCCTGGCGTAAAGGGCCGATCCCCTTTGAGGGAGCGGACATTACGCTTCTACCAGATCTATCCAGGCGAACCCTGCAAATGCGCCGGATACTCCAACCATTGCTCCCCGTGATTCGGGAAGCGGTGATACCCCTTCTGCCTAAGCATCCGCAAAAATGGCGAATCATTCGTACTACGTCACCCGGACCAACTACCGGTGCTATTCTCCTTCCTAGATGTCAACCCAGTAGAGGTACCCGACTGGCTCCAACCTGATCTGCCTGAACCAGCCCGCTCCCTACCCCGACGCAGCAACCGCAGTGACCGCTCCAGCCAGCATGCCATAACAGCACCACCACTGCTCCCAACAGAGGCACCAGCGCCCGACACTGACGGATGGGACCCCACTTCCAGGGAACTGTGAGATTCCTACCCATCGTTTTTCTAGACTGGCGACGACAACTCCACCTATGTTGAGCACAAGCACCATGCCTGGCGCTTCACCGAGACTCTCCCACCACCCGGAACGTTTACCCACCCCACTTTGATTGACAGCTCTTCATACCCGGGTGACGTATACATTCACAAAACTGTACACAAGGGCAAACACCCATTTATGCCTACCTACCACCGCTTACCACGGGGACGGAGCTTGGTGCCTCAGATCTTGATCTGGGCACCCTACCCCTCTCCCGTCGGCTCGCTCACCTAGCTCATGCCCAACAAACACTGTTGTGCATTTGCCTGTGAAGTATTTCTTGTTTAATGTTATTGTTGTCTATTTTATGACTAGGAATGCTGTTATTTGTTCTTATCCAAGCTAGCCCTGATGCTGCGGATAGCGGCGGCTCACTGTTGCTACTTGAAGACACCTCAACCCTTAGACTTGTTGTGCCTTCTCGCGCTGCCTTAACCTACCCACAACCCCCAATAGGATACTGATCACCCCTACTTCCGAGGGCTCTTGGAGTAGGCGGTGATCTAACCGGCTGGCTGACCAGCCCTGTATAGATAACTACTCCTCTTCCTCGACCTCCCCACTTGAGGAAACCATCCCCACCTTCCCCATCCCGGCTAGGAACCTTCCTACTATACCTCCCTTCCCCCACTTCCACACCACACACCTGCCTCCACTCCTTACCCCTGACATCATTTGCGTCTATTATGGCGCCTCTTAAAGTTCTCTCACCCAATTTGAAGGGGATGAACGTTCCGGAAAAAAGGAGAATGATCATGAATGAGCTCCACCGCCAACGAGCGGGAGTGGCGTTCCTTCAGGAGACACATCTCCATGTAGACCACATCCCACGGATAGAAACTAGAAGGTTTCCCCACGTCTATCATAGCGGATCCCCTGATAAACGTTCTAGGGGAGTGAGTATACTTCTCTCAAAGGATTCCTTCGTACTCACCAAACGTATGGCCCACTTGATTTCTGGTCCTCCATGCGCTTTTGTCACTTCTTACGCACCATCCCTCCAACGCATAACATCAGTAGAGCGCTCACTCCCTACGAACAAGTTTGCACCCAATCGGACACTCCTCGCCACACACTCTCATTCTGTTACCAACAGTTGCTCCAACCATTGGAACCCCTCCCTCTATGGTTTCTGTCGAGATGGGAGGAAGACCTTCAGATCACGTTTACGCCGGAAGCAGTGACCAAATTGCTTGCTCTCTCATACCGTTCCTCTATCAGTAACAGGTACCAGGAGTCCGGTTACAAGGTAGTAACCAGATGGTATCGCATGCCAAAAGCACTCCACGCATTGTTCCCGGACACGCTGGACCTGTGCTGGAGATGTCAACAACCCTCTGCGGGCATGTTTCACATTTTTTGGTCCTGCCCGGTGCTCCAACAGTTCGGGGACCGGGTACATGCTCTGACCCAGAAATTCACAGATGCCACGATACCTCAAGACCCTGCCTTCTTCCTCCTACACCACAACACCATCCCGATGCGTGCCTAATCCCGCTCACTAATCAGACATATAGTCAACGCAGCCGGAGCATGCATTCCGGCCTTCTGGAAGAAACCCGAACCTCCCCAGGTCAGACAGGTCCTAGACCGCATCCACGATACTTACCTCATGGAGGATCTCACGAGTTCCATCAAACACAACAATGCCAAGTTCTCCAATACATGGTTGCCTGGATGGAATTTGTATGATCCACTGAGTACCTTTCCCTCTACTATCATAACGACCCAGAGGGACACGCCCCCTACCCACACTAGATTTACTCCGGTCCCCCATTGGCGGACACTTGAGAGTATTGAAACACCATGTCCAAATGGTGGGCTCCAATCCCCTGTGGTCTTGTCTAAGCAATAGACTAGTGAAACTTGACTATTTGAACCACTCACGATTGACTTACCAACTTGTAATATCCACAATAAGTTCACAATGCTGTATATGTATATATCTGTTATGTTCTACCTGCTTTGCGTTATGCACCTGTCTGTATAACTTGAAAACCTTGAAATAAAGAATTTATTAAAAAAAAAAAAAAAACTTCTGTTATCTCTATACGAATCAATAGTAACACAAAAGCAGCTTGAAGCAGGTTAATGCAGCTGAGAAGGAGATCAAATGCAGGTCAGAAGGAAGTCAAATGCTCCTATTTGCACAGTCTGATTCACTATCACAATGGCATAATTTGATAGTGGCCTAAGAAAAAACATGAGTAGAGCTGCCACTGGCATAAGAGAAGCCATTAGTAAATGTGAAATTCTTCCAAATTATGTCTGTGCAACAATATCATCAAAAAAACATTTGTAAATGACAAATACAATGACAGATCTGTATTGATCACTTGCATGTGCTGCAAAATAGTGGATCTCTTATTATTATTATTATTACATAGTATTTATATAGCGCCAACAGTTTCTGCAGCGCTTTACAATATAAGGAAGACATTACAGTTACAGTACAAATCAAGACAAGATGGTAAGGAGGGCCCTGCCCCTGAGGGCTTACAATCTGAAAGAGGAGGGGGAAATGATACATGAGGAGGTAGCTGTGGTAGCTGTGGGAATGAATTATTTGAGAATGTGAAGGTTCAGTGGTTACACAATGTATTCTTACAATCCAAGAAGCTACCAGGTTGTGGCCCTCTAATGCAGACACAACTGGCCAACCTACAATGAGAACAAGAAGGCAGAACAGTACTGGAACACTAGACGCAGAGGCAAGTAGGACATAAGACTGTCACCACGAGGTGCTAAATGGTTACAGCGGCACACAAGGGAAGACTAGTACCAAGCAGAGGTACATAATAAACGAATACTGGAAAAAAAATCAAAGGACCACACAGAACACATAATATAGGGGTCTATTCACGAAGCAGCCGAGGGATCTAGCCGTAGCTTTGGCTGATCCTTCTGCTAGCTTCGGCCCCAGGACCCCTTTGGTTCAGTAGAACCGAAGGGCTGCTGTACAGGCTATTCACTATAGCCCGTACAGCTCCCGAAGAGGGTCGGGCAGCTCAGTCGAGCCGAAGGCATATGCCTCGGCTCGACTGAGCCGAGGTGAAAGGTGAAGCTGGCCGAGCGGTTGGCCATTGTCCGGCCGACAGCCTGCTTCTGGCAGCTGGGCGGAGCCAGCCATGATCTTATGGCTGGCTCCGGCCCCTTGCAGAGAGATCAGGAAGATCAGTGATCTCCAGACACCCCAACTCTCCCGGGCGCTCCGTGAGTCTCCCGCAATTAGATAGCGGATCCCGGCTGCCCGGGAGAGAAACACTTTCTCCCAGAAAGGTTTACTCTGCTTGATTGAGCAGAGTAAACATTTCCCTGCTTTCTTTTTTTTTATTCTGACATGGAGCCGTTGGCTGCAGTCAGAATTAAAAAAAAAAAATCACCATAGGAATGCATAGCTAGATTCCTATTGGCTATTTCAATTTGCAATAGCCAATAGCAAACTAGCTATTGCACCCGCCCACTGCTGCTGTCAATCAGCAGAGGGGACCTGCAGTTCTCCATCAGGTCCCCTCAAAAGGGTGAAGAGTTTGGAAAAGGCAGGAGAAGTGAACATTCTAGGCCAAAATAGCTGATTTGGAATGTGAGCTGAATTGGAGAATTTTTCTCCAACATTCATTGGAGAATGTTGTCCTAGATTGTTCACTTCTCCTGCCTTCTCCAAACTCTTCACCCTTCTGTGAATAACCCTGTTAGATATATTTAGATATTGGATGTCATGAGAAATTTGTGCAGTACTAGGCAGATAAATACTGGCAATGATGAGTGACGTGTTGAGATATCTTCCAAAGTGATCTACATTCAGTGTAGTTACCTGTGTCTGTAAGGATACACAGATTATGATGGATATTCCATTAATATTATCATAATGGTTAGTATTGATACACCAGTTTAGTGTGTTGAAAATTACCTGTGAAGCAATGTATTTCTTGCAATAATAGAATTTTGATTCCCTTTTGGTGAAGATAGTTTAAGATTTGTGATCTTTTAGAGCACACGTGTCAAACTCAAGGCCCAGGGGCCGAATCCGGCCCACCAGGCCATTGCCTAGACTTCTACTTTCCGATCTAGGTATTAAGTTATTACTAAAACCAGTGATAATTGAATGCAGAGGCAATTATGATAAAGATTAGATACATTTATATAGTCTTACAAGCCCTTTGAGGGCAACCATAATGTTGATGCGGCATTCGATAAAATTTAGTTTGACACCCCTGTTTTAGAGGGCTGGTTGAAGCCCCCTACATTAATGGTGCAAAACAGTCAATAAAACCATGGTACATCATGAACTATAGAAAGAAAAATAAATAATGTAGTCTCTGGAGTAAGAAGGGGTTGAGAAAAGAAGTAGAGGGAAAGGAAGAAAAGAAAATAAGGGGGAAAAGGGGGGGGGTACAGAGAGTAAGGAAGTACAGGAAGGGATAGAAGACAACTGAGTAAAGAGAGAGAAGTGTTAGTATGAGTGTGAATAATATGCTTATAAAGAGCAATGGGAAAGTTTAAATATCCAAAAGTCATGTAAATCTAGGTGCCAAGCAAGGAAGGAACTAACAAATAGTGGAGTAAAATTTGTACAAATACACACTGGGAGTGTGAGGCCCAATGTAGGGATATAGAGGCCTCCGAAAGGCAATTATGGTTATTGGACTGCTTCAGCTGAAAGTAATGTAAAAAATTGATTCCAGCTAGTAGGAGGTGACCGGCTAGTGTCAGGAGGGTGTAAACGTTTAGTGAGGAAAAGGAGTAAAAGCAGTAGTTGTGGTGATACAATTTCTAACAGGTGAACACAGCAATTAGCTCAGTGCATAAATAAGAAGAGTAACATTTCTAAAAAAAAGAATTCTAAAGGAAGGGGAATGGGGCATAGCGTTCACTATAGTATGACATGATCTTTTTGCAGTGAGTAGTGTTTAGCACTATGAGCAAAAAAGATTGGCAGATTGAACTGATTTACAAAATGAGTACAGCATGTTTACTTTACAAAGTTTTCATTTTAAAAGGCTTAGTGAATATGGTCAACATTGACTTTGTAAAGAATACCCAATCATGTGCAAAGAAAATGAAAAAAACAGATTTTGCTTGTACAAGATTGGATAATTGTAGTCAGCACAGCTTCCCCACATTCACTAAGGTAAGTGAAAATTCACTTGCAAATTGAAAATTCTCTTCCAAAGCGAAGATGCATTACCTTTTATAAAATCAACCCCAATGAGTCCACACAAATATGCTGAATTCACCCCCAATTGAGGTAAAGTTTGCCAGTATGGTGTAGTTGCAATAAGATAATAACCCAATGGCATCACTGTATTAGGCTTGAGAATATTATTGTGTGCCTCACAGACCAGGTGTAACCGACTTACCTCCGCTCAACGTGATTCGGCTCCTCCCACTCCAGCGGCATCACTTCAATCTGTCTCTGTCATGACGGCAGTGACGTACCACTCCTCCCTGCTATCGCCGGCTGTCGGATAAAATGGCGGGGTTTTCAATTGCTCAGCGTCCTGGTGTTGTTGAGGACGCCAAGCAATCAACCCCACTGACACTACTCCGCTCTCCTGAATTTCGTTGCTGTGAATTACTTTCCCCAGCAGTACTGGGGGACACTTCTGGGGGAAATACAACTTCTGAAGAACCTCCCACCCAGAAGCTATACTCAGGGATCTGTGGAGCTGTTGTCACACATAGACCTCCTTAACTGCAAGTACTCTCCACAACTACTGTCATGCTGTCATATCATTGTTTGATGTGCCTAATTACAAATCCTTAGTGCCAAGCTGTTTGACGTGCATAACTACAAGTCCTTAATACCATGCTGTCATTGATGTGCATGAACTACAAGCCCTTAATGCCATGCTGTTATACCAATGTTTGACATGCATAACTACAAGTCCTTAATACCATGCTGTTATTGATGTACATGAACTACAAGTCCTTAATACCACGATGTTGTACCACATGAGTTGAGTTGCACTAATGTTGTGCTACAGCTTATAGCCGCCTCTGGACTACGTATCTGCCTATGTATACTATTAGGTATGTCTCTCCCCCAGGGTTATTCTTTCTTATTATTTGATACAAGTTAAAACACATTTGGGTCAAGGGTTGCACTTTGTCGCCTGCATGAGGTAATGCAGCAATAGACTGTGCATGAGTCAAGGTTGTGAAACTCCCCACGGTGCATGATGCTCCACAGTTCACGTAATTGCTGTAATTTATCATAGAGTGTATGTTGTGGAACTGTACCTCAATCACCTTTAACCCCTTACATAACATAACAGAGTGGTGTGTCTCAAAGTGTGACACACTGGTCAGCACTAACCTCTGCAGTTGAGATCCTGATAAGAGAAGAAAACCTCGCTTGAGCGTTACACTGGGGGAAGTAGAAGTAACATTTCAGAATCTGGACATACGACATGTGCTATTGATAGTGATTTCCCTAACATCTCAAGGAGGGTGCTTAAATGGTTAGGAATGTACAGGGCAGCCATCATAAATTTTGGGGGCCTTACACAGCTTTAAGTCTGGGCCTCCTGCCCCCCTACCAACACTGCACCTGTCCACTGGCTATCCCAATGAGTGTGCCCCCTGTAAGACTACTTACAGTTGTAACAATATTACAATTTAATATCTGAAATTGTAATGTGTATTCCAATGCACAAGTAACACCGATTCCGCTGGGGTGACACTGGCTCCGCTGGGGTGACAACGCACAGGTAACACTGACTCTTCTGGGGCAGCACTGCACAGGTGACACTGACTCCGCTGGGGTGACAATGCACAGGTGACACTGGCTCTGGTAGGGTGACAATCTACAGGTGACACTGACCCACTGGTGTGACAATGCACAGGCGACACTGACTCAGCTGGGGTGACAACACACAGGTGACACTAACTCCTGCTCCACCATAAATGTCATAATAAAGGATTATTACTTTGACAATTCCTTTATACAAAATACTGCAATATTTCAGATTGTTATTTGTTTTTTGTGTGGGAGACAGCAACATTGATTGAGTGCAATTCACACATGCATGATTTATGTTTGTTTTTTCATCAAGATTATGAGAGAGGATCACATTTTCATTTTATGGGACCATTCAACTGTGATCAATACAATTATGTCATATATTCAGTTGTGTATTCATTTTGATTGAGATCTAACAATCTACAAGAAGCATATCCAATTGTATTATTTGTGTACAGTATATTATACATGTTCACCAGCAAGTCAGCTAGATGCAAATAGCCAGTTACCAATCAAGCCTTGTTCAGTTTGGCTTTACAGACATTTAGGGGTCTATTCACAAAGCTGCCGAGGGCAGCCGAGTGAATGACCGATCAGAAGTGAAGTGAGCCGAACACTGTTCGGCTATTCACTTCAGGCTGGTACGGCTGATTTCAGCCCTATATCGGCTGAAATCAGCCGTACATCGGCTTGCTTCGAGTGGTGTCATCTGTTGAGGGTGGGTGGTTTTGCATGTTTTTAATATATAGCACATATCAGTAATCTATAATTATTTATAATAAATATTGATTTCATTCCACAAATGTCATAGCAGAAAACACCAGGGTACCCATAGAGTTCTATAGGAACATCTTTTGAGCATCTCCAAATTTAGGAGACATCCCCAGCTGACATCTATGTGAATTACATACATACTGTAGGTGACGCTAGCACAAAGAAGATTTTACCAGCAGGATGTATGTGCTGCAGAAGGGAGGCAAGCATGTGTCTAGGGAAGTGGAGGGTGGGTTACATTAGTCAAAGGGAAGGGTATAAAGGATAAGTGCATTTTGTATTAAGTACGTTCATCCTTTAAACTCTTAATGGTTGAGGACACTAAAACTACAGAAAGAAAATATAAGTAATACAATAACAAATGCAAAAAGAAATAATGATTGGATCATCAGAAACAAATAGCCCATTCACATGTTTTGTAACTCTACAGGAAAGCTCCTCTAGAAATAGAAAATGTAGAGGACAAATCAAAAGCTGAAACCTCATTAAAACAAACCTAAGTAACTAAAATGAGGCAACACAAAGTACCTTAAAAAATAGCTTTAGTAGTATGCACTGAAATAAAGATAAAGCACCTGGCCTACATGGCATCCACCCGTGTGTGCTCAAGAACTAAGCTCATTAAGTCCATATATATTATTTTTTTTAGATTATCTTGTATGTGGGTTAATTCCTCAGGAAAGACACATGGCTAATGTTTTACATTTGTTTAAAAATGGTAAAAACTAGAACAGAAAAAACTATAAACATGTTAGCTCATACTTCTGATGTGTGTGTAAATTGTTTGAAGGCTTATGAAGAGATGATATACCAAATTATATAACAGAGAAAATGTACTAACAGAGGATTGGTATGCATTCATTAAGCTAAAATGATTCTAACCAACAAGTTCAGTTTTTATGAAGACGTAATCACAAATATTAATGGTTAAATTTTCAGTGGAGTGTTGAGGGCGAAAGCCGGACTGAAAGGGGTCCAGAAGGTTGTTATTAGCGAGGTGGCAACTCAGGCGGTTGTAGATAAGGCGTTCTAGTAGTTTAGAGGTGAATGGGAGTAAGGAGATAGGTCTGAAATTATTGAGGTTGGCAGGGTCCAGGTGTTTTGGGTATTGGGGTGACTAGTGCATGTTTAAGAGGGGTAGGAAAGATTCCAGTAGAAAGTGAAAGATTGAAAATGTGAGTAAGAGAGTGTAGGATAGAGTATGAGGGAGAACGAAGTAGTTTTGAGGGAACAGGGTCCAGGGGGCAAGTGGTGAGGTGAGTGTCAGAGAGGAGCTTTGTAACTTCCTCTGTGGTGACAGGGTCAAAAGAGGAAAGTAACAAGTGTGATGGAGGGTCTGGTACATTAATAGGTGAAGTTGATTGGACAGTGGCGATCTGATCCCGATTATAAAGTGTATAAGATTATAAAGTGTAGTTTTAAGCAAACATACTTAAATAGGCTTAAAGTGTATTTCCACTTTTGCAGCCAAATTGGGATTACAGCTACTTTATATTTGTTACATGTTCCTCATTTACATAGCATAGCTTAAAAATATTAAAACATTCTGCTTACACGTTTAGGTGCTTTATATTTGCTTAAAAATCCTACATAGCTTTCCCCCTATATCCCTATATAATGTTAAGGAAGGGCTGTTGAAGGTTATGTTTACTCTAATTAACCCTATCTGTACTGTGCTGGCAGATTTCATTATCAGTTGTAAACTAGATTTGAACGCTGTCTATCCTAACAGAGGGTTTAAAACTTAGAAACATTGTACATTAATGAGAAGAAGTTCAATTGATCCCATTCATTTTACTTTTAAACTGCCCATGGTAGCTTGGAATCATCTAAAAAAGGCCTTCACCAAAGAAACATCGAAAAAGTAGGAAAATATATTTCTAAGAAATACTTGTATGTATGCAGTGTGAATAGAAACATATAACAAACATATATGGGGGTCTTCTCAAATTTGACTGCAAAAGTGGAACTATACTGCACTGGTATACTACAATAATCTATTCAGGCCTACTTTTTCTTGAGGACCTGTTAAGTGAAATAGAAAGTAATGTTGCAATTTTGCCTGATGACACAACTATGTAAAATAATTAGAACTCAGAAAGATACTGATATTTACAGATGGGGTTGCAAACAAGAAAACTGAACAGTTAAATGGCAAATTAAATGTGTTTATTAATAGATGTTATAATGATCCTAACCTAAGACATGGTAATACTAGATATTGCTGTGTGTTACATGGAATACAGCTGATAAAGAATAACTGGAGAAGACAGGTTAACACCAAGGTAAGCAACAACACTCAATGTCAAGCCGCAGCTGTGAAATCAAATAAACCCATGGGATGTACAGTATAAAATAAAGATAAAAACATGTGATGCAAGTATAGTTGAAAAGACAAGTGCGGTGATCGTGGTAAAAATAGTAAAGTCAATGTGTATTTTCTACTCTAGGCCTTTTTCTTTCAGATCAGTTCCAGCAATAACACAGATATACCTTCACTTAACAATAGGATTTTTGTACTCAACATAGAATCCTTTTCTTGGAATCAATTGAGGGACACAGGAATTCTTAGATTTCTTAGACTGTTGGGTTATACTGCCACCTACAGGAGACATTGACATCAACAAAGTAAGTAGTCAGCACAGGATAACCCTGCCTACAATCATTATACCTCACTTTTGTAGCAATAGTAGTACTGTGATCATGAAAGAAACAGTGAGGAGAGAGGGACCCATGTCCCTTAATGTACTCCAAGAAAATGCTTTTATGATGAGTACAAAAATCCTATTTTCTTTCACATCCATTGAAGGACACAGGATTTTTTAGAATTCTTAGAATGTCGGGACATCCAAAAGAGAGACAAGTGGACAACACAGCAAGAAATGCTAACAGACCCAAGAAAAGACAGCAGAAAACTAGGGCCTGCCTATAGCTCAAAGAGCTGCATGAAGGACCTAATGCCTCAAGCTAGCATGAAATCATCAGATGAGACCTGAATATCCACTTGGTAAAAAATAAGAATGAAAAATAGAAGATTAGGTGGTAAAGGCTGAGAGATAGACTATCACCACTTGAACAACATCCGGTCAGTGGAGGGAAATTTCCTTTTGATGAACTGGATCCAGACAGTGGGTGAGAAAACAATATTCTGGTTAAGGTGAAAATCAAAAAAATACCTAGGCAAGATGGAAATCCAGGGTCTCAACACCACCTTGTCCCTATGCAAAACAAGAAGGGATACCTTGCAGGATAAGACTGCCAATTCCAACAATTGCCTCCTAGAGGTAATGGCTACAAGAAAAACTGCCTTGTAGTTCAAAATAGAGAAATGAATGTCTCTGATAGGTTCACATGATGATCTTTAAAGCACAGAGACAACCAGATTCAGATCCCACAGAGTCACAGCTGGGGACTATATGGGAGATTCCCTGTACTAAGTTCAGGATCCAGCAGTGAGAGACCAACAGTCTCTGAAACAAGATAGTCAAAGAGATGCAGGAAGGAGATGATTTGTTCCATGAGTAAACCCCTAGGGTGGAAGCCCTGAGATTTGCACCGAGTCAAGTATGCCTTCCATGTCAGACGATAAACTTTACAAGAAGTATCCCTACTAGAATCTTAGGAAACACACATTTATAGATATCTCTTACTCAAAAAGAAAACCAAGGCTTTTACAGCCATGCTTTTAAAGTCAGCGGTCATAAATTAGGATGGCAAAATGGTGCTTGGGACATGAGATCCTGATGATCTGACACAGCCCACAGATCATCTGCCAGTTGCCTTACTAGGACAGCATACCACATCCCCCTGGGCCAGTCCCGAGCAACGAGGATCACCAAAATACACTCTCACGACTGCAAAACAAATGAGGAAGAAAATTCAGGGGATGAAAAGTATAGATCCCATGGAGTCACTGGAGCATTTAATGACTCCACTAGAGGATGCCAACCAGCTGGCAATCTCCGTATGGATCTTCAAGAATATGGGAATGAAAAAGCCTGACTGACTTGTCCCATGACAACAGTACATAGTGAAATAGGGGTCTGGGCAAATGGAACTGTCTCACATGAGGATATCATCAAGGTCAGGACACTAATGCAAAAACCAGAAAGTGATGCAACTCCCAAACTAGAAAGTATGGAGTTTCTCCTGTGAAAAAAAAAACCACTCTGACTGAGATATTCCAAATGAAGAGTCATTTTCGGCGATGATTTCTGAAAGTTTAGAATCCCTTCCAAACCCCCTGTAACTTCTGAATAGTCAAGGCTACACTGTCCAACCGAAAGACATGCATACATTTCCCTCAGCAGGAGGTCATCTAAGTATAGCACAATGGTGTTCAATGAGAGCTCAGTAGAGCTAATAGAAGGACTAGTACTTTGGTGAATACTTGAATTGCAGACAAAAGACTCAAAGTCATGGCCACGAACAAATAGTGTGGGCATCCCACAGCAAAATGCAGGAAATATAGGTATGCTAGAAAGATGGGGACAAGTCAGAACATCTCCCTGGAGAAGGGAACAATGTCAGATATGATGGATTTCAAGCAGACATTCTGGATTCAAATGAAGACATTCAGAACTAGAGATCCATGATTAAGTGAATCCCCCGTTGCATATAAGAACAATGAGAAATTTGGAGGAAAAACCCTTGAATTTGTTCTGCCACAGGAATTGGGAAAATTACACCTTGATCCAGAAGACCTGAGAGGGCTTGATGGAAAACATGCCAATCAGTGATATGAAAGAGGAAATTTGGAGGTGGGAAAAAAGAAGGGAGCAAGACTCCAGATTGCAGCCCTCGGATACCACTTCCTGCACTATGTATCAGACATGCAAGTTGTCAAAGTGACCCCCACACAGGAAATTTGGGGGTCAACTGCATGTTGAAGAACGCTTTTCTGTAGATTTGGAAGTGCAAGACCTATAAAGTGGATTAATAATTTGGTTGGAGGGTCCCAAGAGGATGTGGAGCAACAAAAAGAAACAGAGAGTGAGAGAGAAGACATATCATTCTTTTCCTAAGCTTCTTCCACTGTGGAAGATAGGTGCTTTTGCCATCAGTAACATCCTATATAAATAGCATCTAGAAATGATCCGAAGAGACATGCTCCATGCAGAACAAATGCATCACAAGAAGGTTGCAGCCCAGCACCATAACCAGTGTGCCCATGCATGAATACTGACAGAAGAATCATACACTACAAAACCCGGAAATCTTTTAGTAGACTGCCACAGCTGAAATTACACAGTACAATCATAAGCAAGAGCTGTCAATACTACTAATGTAAATAGTAAATCAGATTGCCACAAAAAGGAGAAAATACATTCTTAGATGTGGGCTTGATAGCCACAGACCTAAATTGGTGTGCACAATTTTCCTTTTAGAGAGGGTATACAGTCTAGATCTAATAATGGATCCAGAGAGGGATCCTAAATTGGACCAGAGAAATCCAGCATATCAGTTAGATTTAACAGAGAATTGGGTAAGAGGACAGTAATAAACTATAGGTCAGAGGTGGGCCTCAGCAGGAGGCTGAACAAAATCATAAGGAACCCCCCCTTGACACAAGATCTAAAAAAAACTGTGTCCTGCAATGCACCCACTCAGGCAGAGTCACCCTACATCTGATCATCAGAGAAGTGAAGGCAAAGCAAACAAGGCTATGAGGCCTGTAACAGGGATCCAATGCCCGACAGTCTAAGAATTCTAAGAATTCCTGTGTCCCTCAATAGATGATAAACATCTTTATTCTTGACTACAGATATTTCCATAATATTCCTGGCATAAATCTGGATCAGGAGAACTGAAACAAAATAGTGGACAGCAGAGTCTTAACGAAGAATTATCCCTCTATGGTTTGATTCTGCAAAGGCCACCTCAGTACACAACAAGTAAACTTACTGACAATTTCTCCTCTCACAGCATTACTAAGGAGTGGCTGGCCTTTGAAATCTGCTTCCACTCTTTCACCTTCATACCCCACCAAAGGGACTGAAGATCTTTTTAGCCCCAGCTAAACTGTATTGGTAAGTTTTCTTGACTAAATGCAATATTCACACACACACAATTTCACTTTTTATTATACAGAACTACCCTATTTAAAGTATGGTCAATAGTTTTAGATGCAATGCTGTAAGAAAGA
This sequence comes from Nanorana parkeri, assembly GCF_000935625.1. Classification (NCBI taxonomy): domain Eukaryota; kingdom Metazoa; phylum Chordata; class Amphibia; order Anura; family Dicroglossidae; genus Nanorana; species Nanorana parkeri. The sequence continues at coordinate 2,302,573 of NW_017306361.1, read as the reverse complement.
CATAAGAAGTTTCAAGTATAAACTGACATTTCTGACCTCTTCCCCCAATAAATGATGGGGTGTCCGGCTGTCATACCGATCCCTGGCTTGAGTACTACTTGTCTTTGTCCTGGAAGACGTATGCAGATACATACATTTAAAGTGTTTTAAACTCAAAAACAACATGTAATATATTGCAACTTACCAGTCCTTAGATGTGGTAGCTCCATTAGTTTTAATTTTTAAGGCTAACATTTTCAGCAAGCACAGAAAATACCTGTTAATACTTCCAGGAATGCAGTATCCTTGTCTCTACCTGTGAGCTGAAAATAAAGCACAAAGAACCTTATCTTTATTGTGTAAACTACTAATCATATTATTGTGCGATGTAATGAAGACGAACGAAGGCAGACATGTTTGAAGTCCAGCCTATGTGACAACCATGGTTCCTTCAGTACATATAACAAAAAAATTTGCGTAGCCACAGAGGGACTGGAGGTGCGGTATTCTCGGGATTCTCAGTAATACCACAGAAAAAAAAACTATAAAAAATATTAAGTAGCCACTACATCTATGGACTGGTAAGATGCAATATTTTGAATTTTTTTTGCCATTAGATACACTCTAACTCTTCCCTGACTTTCCTGATCTGCATGCCTCTTCCAGGTCAGTGACACAGAAAAGACCAAAGCCAGTGTGCAGCTTAAACCTTTCATTATCAATCAGGGTTTGGAAGCCCAGATCAAATTTAACAGCATCAGTACATCTGTTAACTTGACAATAACTTTGTGACTAAAAAATGTATACACTGTTTTTTGATGACATATATGTCTGTTGCTTGGTACACTGTTTTAATAAATACCCTGCTTGAAAAAAATGTTTTTTACTTTAAAGCTTTTAAAAAAAGTTTTCCTTTTTTTAATGCATTGTTTCTTTTTATTTTTGACAGGTTATCTTAAGCCTACCAACTACTTCATTAAAAATGACTCCCCCTGTAAATGCTGGCTTGTGTGTAAATAATGTCATGTGATCTGTATGACATCATAGGGGTCTATTCACAAAGCTGCCGAAGGATCTGGCCGTAGCTTCGGCCGATACTTCGGCTGGCTTCGGCCCCAGGATCCCTTCGGTTCAGGAGAACCGAGGGGGTGCTGTACGGGCTATTCACAATAGCCCGTACAGCTCCCGATCACGGCCGAGCAGCTCAGTCGAGCGCTGAGCCGTGCTGAAAGCCGAAGCTGGCCGAGCGGCCGGCCATTTGCTGGCCGACAGCCTGCTTCTGACAGCTGGGCGGAGCCAGACGTGATCTTACGGCTGGCTCCGGCCACTTTCAGAGAGATCAGCGTCCCTGGTTGCTAACCAGGGACACTGATCTCCAAGCATCTGACTCTCCCTGGCGCCCCGGGAGTCTCCTGCTCCCGGCCGCCAAGGAGAAAAACCCCGCTGTGTCTTTTTTCTTTATTCTGACACGGAGCGATGTCAGAATAGAGAAAAAAAAAAAAAATCCCATTCAAAAGCATTGGGACATTACTATTGGCTATTTCTATTGCAATAGCCAATAGTAAACTAGCATTGTACCCGCCCTCTTTTGCAGTTCCCCACCAGGTCCACCAGCAGAGGGCGGGAACAATGCTAGTTTACTATTGGCTATTGCAAATTGAAATAGCCAATAGTAAACTCTCAATGCTTTTGAATGGGAATTTTTTTTTTCCTCTATTCTGACATCGCTCGTGCCAGAATGAAGAAAAAAAGACACAGCTGTGTTTCTCTCCTTGGCGGCCGGGAGCGGGGGGCTCCCGGGGCCCCAGGGAGAGTTTTTACATTTTTTTAACTTTTTTTTTTTTACAGCAGCAGAGCCGCCGGACAATAGGAAACTATTGGGCGGAGCTAGCTGTCACTCCTAACTTCGCACAATCGTTTTCTATTTACTTTTTTCTACTTTTTTCACTCTTTTTCTGTTCTGCTCGGTGCCTCTGAGGGACCGAGCAGAACAGCCGAGCCAAATGCCGCTCGGCGGCATTCGGCTATTCTCTCACTGCTGTTCGGGATCTTTCAGAATAGCCCGAACAGCAGTGAGAAGCCTGCCGGAGGTTCGGTTCAGCCGATCCAGATGTTGGATCGGCTGAGTCGAACTCCTTCTGCACTTCGGGTCAGCCGAACATGCTAAGCATGTTCGGCTGATCCGAAGCCACACGAAGCAAGCCGATGTACGGCTGATTTCAGCCGATATACGGCTGAAATCAGCCGTACCAGCCTGAAGTGAATAGCCGAACAGTGTTCGGCTCACTTCACTTCTGATCGGTCATTCACTCGGCTGCCCTCGGCAGCTTTGTGAATAGACCCCATAGTGTTGATTGGTATAACACAAGTCTGTCAGCATCCTCAGCTTTAGGCATTGTGCTAAAGAACATTACAAATCCATAGTGGGAAGGGGTGTACAGCCAGGCAAGGTGTTCAGCAATGCAACTGCATATTTCTCTAATGAAAAGTTAACTTTAATAAAACATTAGAGGGTTCATCCTGAAAGGCTGAAAAAAATGGCTTGTTTAAACTCAAATAATATAATCAAAATTTTTAAAAACTAGTTAAACTGTTAAAAGCCCTACCCCATGAGACAGCAATGGCAAAATCATCTATTGACTGAAAAAAGTGACTGCTTTTAATGGTATCCACAGTTTAATTACTAAAGTATATTACTGAACTAGTTTGAACAGAAAAGCATGTCCTCTGAGACCACTAGAGTATTTGAAAAATTGAGCTTGATGGACAAGTCTTTTCAAACCAAGTTAATTAATGATTGTGTGACCATTTATTTTATTTACACTCCTCTCTAATTAATAAGTTTGTGCAGACTTACTTCTACAAAGCTGTCATGTTCAGTTAGGGATATGGAAGATGGGAGGGGGCTCCATCTAAAAATCTGACTCATTTCTATTATCTGTCTCTCATGTTACCATTTCACAAAATACCTAACAATATACACAATCCATTATTATTCCTACCATGATACTACTCACAAAAGTTACAAGAGATCTAGAATGACACCCAGCATACCAACAAGAAAGGTGCCAATATGCAGTGTACATGTTGTGCAACAGTATCAGCCAAATCATCAGACAAGTGCATAATATGCAATTTGGAATTTACTGAACAAATGGGAGTTAAACATAGGTTGCACAGGGGAAGATAAATGGGCAATGAATAAGCCTTTAAGCAAAATCAATACAATAAAAGAAGATATGACAAGCAAATGAATGTCAGGAAACAGTTCCTCAACTTGCCACTGGGTGACAGAAAGGTAATACTTGCAGACTCAAGGGAAAAGGATTTTCACACTTCTCTCCCAGGGAGGCAGGTTGAGAGCTGTGGTAGGTGGCTGGCTGCTCAAACATGTTTCACATGAACACTGCTGCAGAAGCCTTTAATTAGGCAGTTCTGGTGGCTGAAGGTAAGGCAACACCACTTTGTGTGCAGAATCCCAGGATCATCTGGCACAATATCCTCTCCAGTGACTGGGGATTAAATAGAAGCTGCGTGCTATTCTGCTCTCTGCCGGTGGTCCACACACCAGACTTAACAGGCGAGGACCCAGCACCTCGTGACAGCTCACATGCCCAGCCCCTGCTGTTCCATTAGGCAGGGTCTCTCTGAAGGCGGGAGTTGCTAGAACTTGTGTGTCCAGGTACACAGGGAATGATGGGAGTAAAGTAAATTGTGGGAACCCAGAGGATTGTGGGAAACTGAGTTGAAGGGACCCACACCTGTCACTGGAGAACATGAGTAAAAAGGCACTCCACTACATGCATGCATACAGAATAAGAGCAGATACTAAGAATTACTTGCTACAGGCAAAGAAAAATAAAAGTCACATCCATCCACAGGAGATGGACTTTGGAGTGTAAGTAGTAGTAGCTAAGGTATTTATGATTTCTCAGCCTTTAACAATACTTAAGTGCAGTAATGTAAAGGAAAACAATAATTTGTAATTGCTTAAGATGATGAATTAGTACATATATAGTGTTCTTTTAAAAGAGACCAAGACCCCGCCATCAAAGTCCACTCTGTATAGTGCAAAAGACACATATTATAATGCAACATAGTTTTATTTAAATCATATAAAGACTTTCCTGATAATACCCGGAAGAGGGTATGAGGGGGTCAAGGGGTGGGGTATGAAGCCAAGCTTTGTATGTTCCTAAGTACCTACAGCCCTAAGAGTGACAATGCTGATCACATAAATGATATGTAGATTATGGAGCATATCCCACTGGGAACTGGAGAAGAGGGCAGACACATAAAATTAATCTTAAAAGTGTTCCTAAACCCTGTACCTCCAATCAAGGTTCTATGTTTTGCCAACTATACACTGTGTGACATTTTTGAGTGTATTTTTATTTTTATTACAACAGTTTTTACAACAGCCTGGTTAAAATCATGACATAGCTGTTTTCATAAAGTTAAAGAGCTTTTTATTCCATCTATTCTCAAAAAGTGTAAGCTACATTGCAATTACAATTAAAATAATAAGGGCTGCGTTAATATGACACCTAAATGAACACAGACTTATATATAATGTGTAAATCTATTAACCATACGCTGCTGTGTGACCTCAAAACAGGTAGTGAATGTATTCTCAAATCACAGCACTAACAAACTGATACTAATCCCTATGTGATAGACTTTGGGGGTGTTACCCCCCCCCCAAAAAAAAAAAAAAGCAACAACAAGGAAATGTCCACAACATGCTCAGAAACACTTTTACTGTATTCATTATTCCAAACTATCTGTAACGCCTAAGCCCAGGAAGTTAGGTTGGACCACAGCTGCGGACTTAGCTTGACCCCTGTGTGTGTGAGTTGGCTCAGGTCAAGGGTTCACGTTTGCACTCTGTATGTTTAGGAGTGATGGTGGAACCCTCTAGTACATCATATGCCAATCACAGTACAAGATGGGAGATTGGGAGTCCTTATTAGGGGTATTTGTAATTTTTCACATAGATGAGGTAAGCCACCAGTTAATAATCTTATGAGTATTACTAGTAAGGACAATCAGATTAACCCAGCAATATCCAGGGTGACAAGGAGATATATTTCTATAAGAACCACACTATTCCTCTAAGTATGCAATTACAATGGAGTACAGGAATGTTGAATAAGAACCGCACTATTCCTCTAAGTATGCAAATACAATGGAGTACAGGAATGCTGTTATCACTTTAAACAAAAATGCAGATTTGAACCTCCGCTGTCACTTGCTATAGGATAGCCTCAATTTAGGTCAGGGTTACTTGCAGTTTGAAAAGGGTTAAGCGTCCATTAGTTGGTCCAGGAAGCTGTAGAGGAGATTCCAGGGAATCCTGGAGAGGGGTCACAGCGGCCAGCTGATGCGAAGGCAGTCAGGGGATTGCAGGTCCTTCTGAGAGCCAAGCCTCGTTCTGAGGCTACCCTAGAGATCACATGTCCTTCCTCCAGAAGGCAAGCCTCACTCTGAAACTTTACCCACTAATTTCTTACCGGAAAGGTTTCCTCAGAGTAAACCTTTCAGGGAGACATCAGGGAGCCGCTATCTAATAGAGGGAGACTCCCTGAACATCAGGGAGACTTGAGATCCCTGGGAAGGATCCCTGTGAGAGAATCTGATGGCAGCAGCATCACTGTGTGAAGTGATTTGTGTGGTTGACCGCAGAGATGGTCAGTTCCTGTGTCTTCAGGTCGTAGGCAAGTTGCACTGGCTAGACGTTCGCAACACTAGAACGCCGAGCTACTGCAACTCGCGTCATTTTAAGGAGGAGATCCTGAAGGGGGAGGAGCCGAGCGCGCCGTGCGACGCCTTGGTCTCCTAGTGACGTCACGCCGCTGGTTTGAGAGGACGACCCGCAGCCCAAGCCGACAGGCACGGGAGATCCTATTACACTATCTTTAACCTCCCTGGCGGTATTCCCGAGTCTGGCTCGGGGTTAATTTTCAGTACCAAGAGCGGTAACCCCGAGCCAGACTCGGGATTGCACAGAAAAGCGTCACTTACCTTGTCCCTGCGAGCCCGCGGTGTCCTCTACTGTACGCGGCTGGCCGATGCTGGCATCTGAGTTTTAGTTTAGTTTTCGGGCATCACAGCGGGGGGCGGAGCCGGCGGGAATTTCAAAAGTGAAAACATGACATTTACACAGAATACACACGATACAATGTAATCTGCTATGATTACACTTATGTATCAAACTATTTCACTTCAATTTTGTCCAGTGCCCTGCCTGCACTTTTACTGTTCTTTCTGCCTGGAAACTTGAGAATGTCCATGGCATCCAAAAAGGCGTCCCTTTAGGTCAAAAGCAGTTTTAGACCAGGTAGAAAACAGCGATAGTAAATTAGAATCACTTGCAGAATAATGTAATCTTCAGAACTTTTTACAGTATTCTATCAGTGCTAGTGATATTGAATCCCAGTGTTTCCCTTAAGATATGGAACTCACCGGGACCAATTTGACCTAGACCTGGTACTCTCAGATGGCTTGTTACTGAACAGAGTGAAAATAAGAAGGGTATAGTGGGAGTGGGAATTTTTAATCTAAGCTCGGTCCCACTTATAGAACAAGAAACTAAAGTTCTTGATCTTGGTCTTAAGTACACACCTAGGGATAATTTGAATACATTTTCTACATATATTGATCTAAATAAGTCCATCGGGAAATTAAACATTAAGATATATCAGTTCTCTCCCAGGCCCCACTAATAAAGCAAATTAAGAGGGAAGTGTTTAAATACATTGTGGTTTAAGGAATAATTCTACCTTTAACCCACCTACTGTAGTTCTTTGAATCATAATATTGAGGTCTTAAGACAGGTGGTGGAATATGGTTTGAGAACATTGCAAATCATGAAAGGTTAAGATTTAGGATAGGAATAGAACAATTAGAGAATAGGGATATCTTGATTTGACCAGTTTAGCTATTCTATTCAACTATGTCAAGTGTGAAATGAATGTGTTTTTACTGGTAGGTGAAATAATCTAATATTTTGGAAGAGGTACATTGATGATGTTTTGGTTGTTTGGAGAGGAAGTAGAGACTCACTGGAAGAGTTTTTGAATTGTATTAATGAAAATGAATATGGGATTCAGTTTACAGTCCAGATAGATAAGAAGTCCATTAACTTTTTAGATGTCACCATTTTCAAAAATGGCAATAAACTTGGGTACCAAAACCTTTTTCAAAAGCACAGACAGAAATAGATATTAAACATGTGCACTGCAAAAAAATTCATTTTCTGACGAAACAAATGAAAAAGAAAATTGTTTCCATTCATTTCATCAAAGAAAACACATTTTTCTGCTGTTTCGGTTTCTGAGGCAACGAGCCTCAGAATTCGAAACCGCACATTGAGAATGCAGAACGAGCGCTGGCCATGTCGTCCCCTGGGGCGCGTTCTGCGCTTGCGCATCACCATCTTTGAGTGTAACTTGATATACACCAAGATATACTCAAAGATGGTGGTTCTCTTCTGCAGAATGCGCCGGCAGCCGATATGGCCACCGCTCATTCAGCGTGTGATGTCACTCTCAAAATGCAGAACGAGCAGTGGCCATGTCGGCCGCCAGCATGTTCTGCGCTTGTGTGCCACCATCTTTGAGTGTATCAGGCAGTGCCTGAATGCTGGCCAATATGGCTGCCGCGCGTGCTGCAAATTAATTTATGTATGCCCGAATATAGTTTTAGTATATTCGGGCATATAATAAATTTGTTATTTTGGATTCAGATGAACCGCCGAATCAACTGAAGTTTGTTGATTTGGTGTAAAACTTTTATTCATAGAACATTTATAAAACCATTAATTGTACTCACAAAAGGAGTACATGATGTTCATAGAGCCTTGTGAACTACACGCTTGTGTCCCTCATTGAGATTACAGCTATTGTTGCTGCAGCATGTAGTTGACAAGCCTCTATGAACATCTTTCTTTGTGAGTACAGTTGATAATTTTATATAAAAATAAAGATTTTCCACTAGGGAAGGAGACTTGTCTGGTTTTTGTTTTTTAAAGTGTATTTGGTCTCCCTGACTGAAGCGGGGCTGCCTCCAGTGGTTGTGCATTTACAAGTGTTACTGGGCTATGAATCAGGTCCTGTGGCGCCGATGTGGATTGTATGAATATAGCATATAAATAATATTAAAAAGGGGTTTAAAACCCATAGTCTGTTGAATCATTTTAGATATGTACATAATAAAGACCCAAGTGTGTTGAGATATTAGGGCAGGGGCACCCACAATTTTTCATCTGGAGATCTACTTTTCAAATGACGAGCTCAATGAGATCTACCAGCGAAAAAATACCTGTGTTCAGGGGCGGGAGGGGGCGTGGTGGAGCATTGAAGTCAATGGCACCGCAGGCAGGCCCCTCGCCCACAGTGCGATCGCCTGCACCCAGAACCCAGGCACATTAGTGCCTGCGTTCCAGTCCAGTGCGATCCGCAAAAATGCTGCGAGCACTATTTTTGCAGATCGCACTGGACCGTAATGCAGGGGGGGCCTGCCTGCGGTGCCATTGACTTCATTACAACCCCACACCCCCTCCCGCCCCTGAGCGCTGGGAGTCGGCCGACTTACATTCCAGTGCATCCTAGAGGCCCCTGTGTCTTGTCCTCCCGTGGTGCTCGTGTGGCCGACGTTGCACGTGTGGAGAGGTGTCCTGCCTTTTTGCATCTGCGGCTTCTATTTCATTCAGCCGGCAGCCGCATGAGCACCGCGGGAGCATAGCCGTAGCCAGCTCCTTTTGCGCCCGAGGCAAGAAAAAAAACACACCCCAACAGGCGTGTGATGTCACCCAGCGCCCTGCCTCCAGGATTTTTTGTTACATTTTTTACTATTTTTTATTTTATTTTTATTATTTCTTTTTTACTGTTGGGGGATCAAACACTGGAGTGATCAGCTGATCGCTCCATTGTTTGTCCTGCACAGAGGACCGGTATATAACGCTGATATGTACCAATCCTCCGCCGCACGGCCACGCACACGGGGGCTCAGCTTCTTCCATGGATCCCCCCTGCTCTCCCGGGCAGAGGCAGCGGGGGATCCGACACGAAGCACTTTAGCTGCGGGGGGAGGGGGCGGGGCCGCTGTCACAGAACTAAGGCCGAGCGGTGAGAGGAGAGAGAGGCGCCGGCTGTCAGATTCAGACTGAGCATCTCTCTCTCTCCTCACCGCTTAGCATTAGTTCTGACAGCGGTTCCGTCCTCCGCTGTTTGGACTGCTTAGTGGAGATTCACCTGGAATTTGTGCAAGATTTTATGCAGATGTATCCTATTTTAAATGTGAGTGCACTAGTTTTTAAATGATTTGTTTAATAAATGGTTTTATGCTATGATTTCTTTTACTGTCCTGTTCATGAGAAAATATTGAAAGAGTCACCATTTCAACGCTGATGCCAAATATCTTATCTGTGTGGTGAGAAGCCATCTGAGAGATAACATCAACTTGGATTGCTTACTTTGACCGAAGTATATTTATACTAGGTCACATTGCTGCCGGTGAGTGCCATATCAAAAGGGCTACGTTGGGATTCGCTATCTCTAGCACTGATAGATACTGAGAAAAATTCTGAAGGTTATATAAAGACTGGGATTAAATTTACAATACTGATTTTTCATAAAAGGTGTTTGTGAGCACATTTTGTTGGTGTTGTTGTTGGTCTTTCACACTATTTATTACTTTTTATTTTTATTATCACATATATTAATTGGTTTAGAAAGTATCACATAGGGATTGGTATTAGTTTGTTAACACGGTGAATGGAAATTACAATAAAAATCTACAAAGTACACATGTGTAATGCGCGCACATGGCAATCTATTTCATTAAAGCTCCAAATGAGCTTAATGAGGTATGTTAAGCTAACACCTAAACCTTTTCAAGTGTTAATGCACAATTGCAAAAAAAGATAAGAGGTACACCAGTTTTTCATATGGCGATCCATAATTGTTGTTTAAATCTGTTCTTTTTTATTACAGCAGGGGGTGTGCTAAGATCCTTAATTGGGCAATATATAATCTGTCCTTGAATGAAGCTGTCATCTGAGCCACATGGAGCTCTTGCATATTTACCAGTATGGTTAAATAGTATCTTAAAAATATAAAATCTTACTAAAAGTTTAATCTACCCCCCCAAAAAAATGTATTAAGTTCAAGCACACAGCAAATTATAATGCAACATAAAAATGAAATATCAATGCCTCCGTCAATGCAGTTATAACTTTTCCACAAAAACATAAGAGCCTATTTACCTACAGTATACATTTATCTTAAAGAATGCATAGTTTAGTTTTAAGGTCTGTTAACATAAAAATCCTCGTAAAACTTTCTAACTTTCTTTTGCACAACAAAATTTTGTAAAGAAGCTCTGAAATGTATTGTTCTAAATAATTTAGTATTGTGCTAAGCAAATATTAAATGGTTTTGTGAATGGAATTGTTCAGGTGTCTTGGTTGCTAATGTTCACTTTCAGGAGACTCGCTTACAGAATAAAAAGGTTTCAATTATTGCTTCTTAGACTTTCACCTGGAGATTACAGCACTAGGAAAGCTTTCATCTCTTCTAAATAGTGGAAAATTACAATTAACATGATGCAGGTGCTACATATAAAAATAACTTGCAAACACTTCATGGCTTTCTCTATGATTATAATGTATTATGTTACATTAACATTTGTCTCTTTCATTAACCTTCTTAGAAATTCAAATCAAATCCCCAACCTCACAAATAGCTCTCAGCACTTGGCCCTACTGTTTACAAGGGCAATAGTTCATCATTGAAGGCACTTTCCATTATAGTTATTGGTCTTCATATAATTCATTCATTGATCATGTTTTTCTTTCTTCTCATGTACATGTCAGCAGAATTTTAATGATATTACATATTTCAGTGTAAAGAAAAATTCAAGTATGTTTAGGCCTGACAGACAGGTCCACTTTCTAACTATTATGGTATATCAGCCCAGTCAAGTACAGTTACATAAATCTAGTTTGGGAGTATGAATGTTTGAGTGATTAAGAGCCAATGGGGGTGATTTACTAACCTAAACACACGCACGCACTAGGTGCATGTGATTTTTACACAGCAAAACGTATATTTATCAACCAAAAAGTCTCTAAAAGCATATTTCCACTAATGCCATATATGGAAAAATCATGCACATGATGCATATATAATGCTGCTTCACAGTTTAGACAAAAATGGTTAGCTCATGCATTTACATTCTTGCATTCATCAACGCAAGCAACACAATGTAGAGCTAATTTACACAACATCACCTTGCAATTCATGCATGGCTTTGCACAACACACCTGCTGGGTGTGTACACACTACAAAGGTGTCTAGATTCCACCTATAGATCATGCTGGGAGGGAACACACTACAAAGGTGTATACTTGTTCGTGGCGTGTTAATAAGGTTAGTAAATCAACCCCAATCTGTCAGTCTGAGATTTAGAACATAGCAGCTCTCTTCTGTTGATGAAGAAACCAACAAATGGGCTGTTGTGTAAAAGCAATAAAACCTTTACACATGCTTCAACCTTTTGTTGTCAGTAATTTATATAAGATAGTTTTTTTACACTTAAAGTGTATTTCCACTTTTGCAACCAAATTGGGATTACACATATTTTATAATTATTACATGTTCCCATTCACATAATATAAGCTAAAATAAAAAACAATGCTTCCTGCAGTTTAATTTGCTTTTACTTGGTTTTGGATTTCTTTTATTCTTATAGGTTAACATTTCTACTTGCTTCATCTTTATTTGTTAGGGGGGCTGTGAGGGGTTAAAGGATTCAATTCCTGGCTTTTCCATGCACAGCTGCTCAATAATTTTTCTGCTCCAGTTTTATAAATTCCCCCTAATGTGTGTTCAATGGGGTTGATTTACTAAAAGCAAATAGACTGTTCACATTGCAAGGGAATGTGCACTATGCAAGAGCATTTTCCATTATTTGTGAATGTAGTAAAACATTACTTTGCAAAGAACACCCTCTTAAAGCTTAAGTTTAGTTATTTTTTGGGGAAGAGGGTTAACTCACCAAACACATTAGATACAAGTATATCCCCTTAGCTTCAGCTCCTTCTTCTGAAACTCATTCCCTCACTGCCTCCCTCATAGCTGTATAGGTTATTTCTGAGGAGTAGATAATAGTTGGATCTCACTATCTTAATATCGTACACACTGCTAATTGGTAGCAAATAAATGTTTTTTGTTGTTTAGAAGCGCCAAGGGCAATCCTTATCCCTCACAAGGGAGGAGTACTGAGCATATGTGCAGGGCGCAGCCCCAAAAACAGTCAAAAGAACTGGAACATCTGAAAAAGAGCACATTGTGAGTACCTGTCAGTACATTCTTGATGACTTTATTGGAATAAACAAATCTGCACTAGGAAAGGCGCCCCTTTTGTGTTTTTTTTCTTTTTTTACACTGCTAATTGGTGTTGAGTCTAATGATTGAAATAATTAAGTTTTTCTTTGCACAACTACTGTATTTGTATGGTAAGTCCTTAGTTTTATCACTAAGTGGCATTGGAGGTCAAGTTTGTAGCTGGCACACCATGTTGGAGTAAAAACAAATTATAAGGAAATTAGTAATCTTTCACAGTGGATTTGTTAGCTTCATTCTTTCTAATTAGCATTTTCAAAGTTGAGCTTGCACTAAAATGTACTTGGTGCATCAGCCACCCCATTCCAAAATGCTGCTTTAATTATGTAAAAATTCCCCAAAACATTTGGGATCCTCATTGTTCCCCGGTTCTCATCAAACAAATAGTGATTTCAACCTTACCTAGGCACTTTGGGCAAATATTGTTTGAAAGGTAAGTATAGTTTCCAACATTTCTACATAGTTTTTTTTAAAGCATTAATGTGAAATTTTGGAATAGGGGACTGGTAAATTGGGATTGATTTATTACAGGCAAATAGGCTGTTCACTTTGCAAGGGAATTTGCACTTTGTTTAGGAATTTTCCCCTAGCTTAGTTAATGAGTTGAAGCTCTGCTGACTTACATTATCCAATCAAGTGCATACAAAAATAATGTTTTCTTTTTCTTTTGCTTGCACATGATACTAGTGACCATTGAAATCTTACTGTTTGCTGTAGGTTACTGAAACTACATTGCCCAATTAAGACAGTAATGTAGTAGATATAAACTAGTTTAGAAAAATGTGATAGTAATACATGTATCATAAATACTTATATATTTTTGTTTCCCTTCTGAAATTTCTAATGCCTTTGATGGCTCTGAATTCAATCATTTCAAAATCACTGACCTAATACAAGTACTCATTTCTGGAGATTTAACTGTCTGTATCCCTGTTCTAGCTCAGGGACCTAAGAAAGAGAATAACAACCCAAAAACTATTATTTGCAAAAGGAAGATGGGTTTCAGGTAGCAGATGTCTGTTAAATGTTTGTGTATGTCTCATTCTCTAGCCATAACACTTACAGTTGTTGGAAAGCATGTGCAAGCATGAGAATTGTATTCCCATCCATGACAGATTCATATCCACTCTGTTCTATTGTTCTCTCTAAATATGTACTTTTAATTGGCCTTCAGTTTAAATGTCACACATTAGCTTAAGGTCACATAATAGCAGCAGTACAGTTATCCTTGTAAATTCCATTTCCTGTTAGATATGCATAGCACATATTCACGGTGTACCAAAAATAGCCCTCTACTCCACATAGACTAAAAGTGGAAATGCTATATCATGGTAAAAACAGATTTTGTCATTTTTACACTGTCAAACACAGCGTGAAGAGATCATGACATTATATAAAACTTGTTAAACATGGGTGAAATGTATCAGTGAAAGTGAACCAATTAAAATGAAATACTCCAGACTTTTCTGAACAGTGGACACAGGTGCGTCACTTATGTAGCAATACAAGATTTCGTATTACCTTCAAATATGACATGAAGTACAATTGAAGGATTTTATCCACATAATAGAACTGGAAGATTGCCAGATTTTGACATTGAATGATTTAAGCTAACTATACATTATTGTACAATTAGGTCAAACACTTTAAAACAACCCATTTGGTTATGAATGGATATAGGAGTAAAGGAGCATAAAGGAGCATCAAGCATCATGCTTTTAAACAATGAATGATTGGGCTGGAAGGTCTTGTTGCATCATCACTTCTGACTGCATGGAGCCTTAGTGCAACCATAATTATTTCCTGGAATATGCGTGCAAAATATAAAAGCCTGAAATGCTCAACATTTATACATGAACTTCAAAAGATACTCCTAATAACTTTTATAATTTATTTGCTTATGTTATATCTTATAGTACAGCAAGACTCACCTAAGAGACAACGACTGCATTAAAATTGTTGGATACACAGACTTGGCAGAGTGACTAAAAACGAGACAGATTCTGAAGGATTTGTGAATGTTTAAGTAAAACTGGCCTAAGTCATTTTTAAAGTAGCCACATGCACCACAGAAAGCTTTGCCTTAATGTCTGCGGTTTTCCTGGTGTAGATGGGATTTACCTTGATGGTAGGTAAAAATTAGACTTGCAAATCATAAAACTTTGTACATAGAAGAATCCTCGCCGGCCATATTGGCCACTGGCGCATTCTGCGCATGTTCGCCACCATTTAGGATTGCTGGGCAATTTATAAAAAAAAAAAAAAAAAACAATTAGACTTGGGCTTTAAGGAAAGTGTTAAATTCAGGGCAAGATATGAAAACTAAGTAATATTTCTAATAGAACGTCTTTGCTGTATAGGACTTGTGAGGTTAAGCTGTCACCGTAATAGTAGTGTACCTGCCCAATGTGTAGGTTTGCTTGTACAACTTCTCTATGAAAAAAATAATCAAGAGGAAACTTTACCTATTACCTTATTGCAAAAATCAACATCTGAAGAATGCAATACAACATATAAAGCCCAATTTTGCCACTGAATCCTGTACCCCTGTGGACATCCTGCAAGGCATGTTCCCTGTTTTTTCATGTGTATTCCTGCCACTGAATCCTGTACCAAAGTTTGTTGAAGGGCCGCAACCTAGGAGCTGCTCTGCGGTACAACATCCTTACCATTAGAGGGTCTGGAGAAGACTAAACTCTTCTTAGATCATGTGCCCCAACACACCCAGGCTTACTGTGCAGACACACTGTTCCAGTCCCCTTCATTTAGAGTACCTTGTGTCCCCTCAAGATCTGCATCCTAGGTCTGTTCCCTATTCCACACTGCTTCGCAAAACCCAGAGCTTAGGATCACCAGTACCCCGTTCCAAGATTGTGACACCAAAGGCATTCATCCAAACCATGCCTCAAAATCAACATCAATAGCACATACAAAATACAGAATATTACTGAAATGTAAGGGTAGGTTCTCAAACATTTGGTGCATGCAAGACATCCCACAAATATTATGTATCAGCTTGTATTAATGAGTATTCACTGACAGTATATTCAAATGTTTATGCATGCTAGATTTCATGTTTCAATTACTATTCCTTTAAATGAAGAGGAAATAAACAGTAACTGTGCATTACACTTTACAGGAACGTGTCATATTTAAGTGTATTTACTGCACAGGTTAACTTAATTTAACGCAAAAAAACATATAATCTGACAAAAAGGTCTTCTATAAGACTATAAATACTATTTGATACAGAAGTACAGAAAATACAAATGTTGTCCTTTAGTGAAGCTTAATTCCAACACTGAAGAAAATGCCTTGTCCTTTAAAAACCAAAAGTAATTATGAAAGTGTATTTACTTTTAAGCAAAGAGTCAGCCAAAAATATTGTTATTTGATGTTTTGCTGGCATTGGCATAGATTTATGTGGGCATGAGCAGTCCAAAAGGCTAAAAGCCAAAATAATTCTCGAATGATAACTATTGTAGGTAATAGCTTAGGGAAGATGACAGGGATCCTATTTTATATTATGATTGCCCTGTGACCTAATTTGGTGACTTTGCTTCTTGTGAAGAGACTTCTTGGGATAAGCCAGATTAACTTTAAAGAAAACTACTGAATATCAATAAAAAGGGAAAGCAAAAACTGCTAACTTGACACATATTGTAGAATTAGACTAATTTGTAACTTGCTTTCTGACAGAACTTAAAAGGTCTGGCTCTGCCACTGATGCAAAATTTATGAACAATTCTCAGGCTCCTACACATGAAGCTATTTTTTTTGAATTGCATCTATAAAAAAAAGTAAAACATTATTTACTTTATATCTGAGATGGCAAATGAAATAAAAAAAATCCCTGATTTCACAAGAACCATGAAAGAACAGTAAGTTGGAACATCAGCATAACAAAGACATTGGCAAAGTGCTGATCTTATAAATAACTTTACAAATGTGTTTAAATATAATTGTAGCTTAAGGGTAGGCAAATATTAGTGTTTTATATGATATACACTTGAAATGATGCATATATTTGTGTTGCTGTTGCCTTAATATAAAATATATGGCCCTTTGGAGGTCAAGAGCAGAGGGCTAGTGAGAGGTGCATGGAGTAATTCCCTCTTGGACTATTGTTAAAAGTATTAGTAGATAAGATTAAGATATTAAAATGCAAAAAACATTCTTCAGTCTTGGAAATCGTCAGCATATTGATAAATGGTCACTGCACTTAGTACCTATATAGCAAATTAATGTATTTGATCCATGTTATGCATTATTTTACTGATGTCACTCAGTTACAATCTTACAATATATGTTGCATATTATTTGTTGTAAATAACAAGACGAGCATTCACCGAAAGGTAAGTATAGCAGAGGGGTATGAAGAGGGGGCAGATTTGAGAGATTAATTCCAATTTCCCAAATCCACTTGGGAAAGTGAACTTACCCTTTAAGAGATCACCTCAGCACCAGCTTTATATGGCTGTACTCAGCATGTGGGCTAAATTACCTGGATGGTTTTAACAATTACAGTACAAATACAGTATGTTCTATTTCAATGCTTTCCCTTCACTAATATGGTCCTGTCAGGGTTTAGGCAGGTTCTGGAAAGTGTATAATTTTCTGCTGAGTGTAAGCTGCTTCATCTCACCATACAAAAGCTGTGTTTGACTTGCTTCTGTGCCTGAAACAAACCCTAACATTGCTGATTCATCATGGCTACAGTTTCCCATAATCCTGTTATTGGAAGTATGGAGCTTGTGGTATATAATCATGTGACTATAGAGTAGTACAATGAAAACACTAAGATCACATTTGTACTTACTTGTTTTATCTAATTTAACCACAATGGTTTGGTAAAATATTAAGTTGGCACAGCAACCACAATTCTGATGCAAACACTTTATACATTGTACAAATATAATGAAGGTTTACAAAATTTGATAGGTAGTATTTACAGTCTGCTTTAATATCAGGGCTACCCATAAAGTGCGGATCCACATTTTTTACTTTTAGTATTTACAGATTACAAAGGCATGAAGTGCAAAATGGAAGCTGTACAAACATAAAGTTTCCAGATATAAAGTATTATCCAATATACATACCAATGTATAGTGGCCAGGCAGAAAGTGACAATTAATGAGGTTCAAAAAATATCCAATGTTTTGGGGTACCCAGACCCCTTTCGTAAGGAGAACCTGTTGTATGTGGTGACCCACAGGAATAAATGGGGTACTGGCTCTATTGACATGCATTTCTGTCAGTAGTGCCATTATACCAGAACAAAACATTATACTGAAACTGGAGATTAAATCAGCATGCATCACTTCCAGTGTGCCAGAAACCCCAACCTGAGGCAACAGCAGGGTAAGGCAGCCTGCAATCACAGTTGTCAACCATAAAATGGTGGAGAGGTGCAGGAGCACATGGACCTCTTCTGCACGAGAGAAGAACAGCACAAAGTACATAAATGGAAGTTCATCAGCGCGAGTTTAACACTGGAAGATAACAGGAAATAAACAACTGTTAAAAACATCCATAAATAGGGCGTGTCCTAACCATGGCGGCGTGAGGTGCTGGTTCAGAGAGCTCCGCGGCTTCAGCGTATCATCGGCACACTTACCTCTACCTAACTCCCGCTGACACCCTGGGTTTCAACATGTCTAAACGCCGGAAGGACGGGTGATCTAAATCTCAGGTCTCGGATGCATCCATGCAGCAGTTTTTCTCTCCGAGAAATGCTGGCCCGGTGGAGCGTGGCAGATCCAAGATGGCGCCGGCATCATCCACGAGGGCTCCGTCCCACAACACACACCGATGGGGCTCCCCATCTCCGGATACCTCCCGGGCTGGATCCGCTTCCCCTGAGCTCCCCGGTCTGGACCCCCACGACGACGGCGAAGAGGTGACGGATGACCTGCCCAATGACATGCCGGATGGGTTCCGGGCCTTGCTACGTTACCTCCCCACCAAGCAGGACTTTGAGTCCATGGTGTCCAGGGTTGAGACTGCCTTGCGAAAGGACCTACGAGAAGTGAAGCGGGAGGTGAGAGGACTGGCCGCGACAGTGGCGGAGGTCTCAGCATCCTGCTCCACGATGGACTCGAGGATTGCGGCGCTTGAATCGGCGGCCCAATGGCCAGATCCCCGCCTCACTGACCTGCAACTCCATATGGAGGACATGGAGGATAGGGGGAGACGCAACAACCTGCGCCTCCATGGCATTCCAGAGGCCACTGGAGCCCCAGACGTGCGCCTGACCGTACAAGCAATCTTTGCATCCCTACTCGACAATGTGGACCCTGGTACCATCATCCTGGATCGGGTACATAGAGCCGCTGGGCCTAGACTGACCAACTCTCCCAACCCGCGCGATGTGATATGTCGGGTCCATTATTTCACCACGAAAGAGGAGATCCTCAGAGCTGCTTGGCGATGTAGACCCGTGGAGTTCGATGGAGTGCAGATTCAAATCCTCCCGGATCTGTCTCGCAACACCCTCAGGCGTCGAGCAATCCTTCGCCCGGTCCTAGATCTAATACGCAGCACGGGGGTGACATACCGTTGGGGTTTCCCGTTTCATCTAATCGTCAAGAAGGGTGAGTCCATTTACGTGCTCCGCTCCCCGAAAGATATCCCGGGCCTAGGCGGCTTCCTGCATGTGGATGTCCCACCTTAGGGGCTCCCCCCCGCCTGTGGCGACCACTCCCTGAGGAACCGGGGTCATGTGAGGAGTTAAAAGTCTTTTGTGTGGATTGTTCTCAAGTTTTGAATTCTTGTTTATGTTTATGCAATTTTACTCTGCCAATTATATGCATAGTTTCCCCCGTACATGTCAGGTTGCTGCCGCAGACTGTATATGTCCATCAGGCGGCGCCTCTGTAACCCGTTCCCCTTAGATCCATACAATACGCAAGGGAAGGGGCCCATCCCCGGGAACCATTCCTGACCGCCCGAGGGTGAGTCCCCCCCACGGGTCGGCCCCGTCCCGGAGCCTGGCCACGCCAATACCAGTGTCTGCCTTGGTCCCGGGGTGGGCATACTTAATAGTTTTGAGCCAATAAGTGCCACAAGCAACCATGATCTCACAAGCATGCCGCTTGGAGATCGTCTCACGAGTCGTGTTTGGATTCGACTCCCCCACTAGTATTTACCCTACGGTCCGTCAGGTACGGCCCTAGGGGGTTTCTATAAGAACTTCGGTTCCACTTAGATACTTCTTGCTTCCTTTGCTGTCTTCTGTCCTTCTGTCCCTTCTCTCCTCCCCTAGGGTACTGCCCTCCCTTTCGCAGCACCCCCAGTCTCAGCTGGTCTGACTCTTGCCCTCTCTCGCCTGCCACTCTCTCCACTCTTGGTCCTCGCCCCTCCTTCCCCCTCTCTATCCCGCCATCTCTGCCTGACCCCTATCCTCCTACCTCCTAGCCTATCTCCCTCCCCCCCTTCCGCCCATCGGGCCCCGCCATCAGGGCTCTACCATGCCTCCATACCGCCTTATGTCCCTTAACGCAAGGGGTCTCAACATCCCCGAAAAAAGGACCATGGTATTACAAGAACTCCACCGGCACCGTGCACATATTGGATTCTTCCAAGAGACCCACTTCCGAATGGGGCACTCACCCAAATTCACGGATCACAGATTCCCGATATCCTATCACAGCTACTCCCCGGATAAGAGATCAAGGGGGGTTTCTATAGTCCTGTCCAGAAGTCTGCCCTGGACATATGTTGACATGCAAGCCGGGGAGGAGGGCAGACTACTTATGCTCAAAGGGAAAATCGGATCTCAGATGGTTACCCTAGTGAACGTGTACCTCCCTAATCTAGGACAGATCTCTTTCTTGGAAAGTGTGTTGACGTTGTTGGATGACTTCAAGGAGGGGGTGTTGATCATAGCTGGGGATCTTAATCTCCTGCTAAACCCGCTGATGGATTCCTCCAGATCGGCCTCCCACCTCTCCAGAGCGGCATTGCGCCGCCTCAAAAAGTGCCTTCATCTTCATCAGCTCGCTGATGTGGGGCGAGTCCACCACCCGTCAGATAGAGACTACTCCTTTTTTTCTACAGCCAGACAAACGTATACGCGCATCGATTACTTCCTCGTACACCATTCTGTGCTGCCACTGGTGTCTCGCTCCGCCATTGGCAATATCTCCCTGTCTGATCATGCAGCAATCTCGATGGTGGTGGATCTGGGTACGACTGGGACACAAGCATGGCGCTGGCGTTTGAACGAGACCTTAATACAGGATCAGGCCTTAGCTGGAGAAATTGAGGATGACCTGCGCCTGTATTTCGCTCTCAATGCCCCCTCCGAGTGTTCCCCGTACTCCATATGGTTGGATCTGGGTACGACTGGGACACAAGCATGGCGCTGGCGTTTGAACGAGACCTTAATACAGGATCAGGCCTTAGCTGGAGAAATTGAGGATGCCTGCGCCTGTATTTCGCTCTCAATGCCCCCTCCGAGTGTTCCCCGTACTCCATATGGGAGTCCCATAAGACCTATATCAGGGGCACCCTGATTAAGCTGGGCACACGGGTCAAACGCCAGCGTCTCCAACAGATCTCCTCCTTGCTGACACAGATCCACCAACTTGAGATCCAACACAAACGGTCCTTGGACCCGGCTGTGCTCTCCCAATTGACGGCTTTACGGGAATCCTTGCGCTCTTTATGCATACAAAAGGCTAAATCGATGCTGGCGAAATGTAGGAGACACTTCTATGAATACAGCAATCATTGTAGCAGATCTATGGCCCATGCTCTCCGTCACCAACGCTCTAAAACGTTCATCCCAGCCATTAAATCTAGCACAGGGTCCATGCTGCACTTATCTGAAGCGATTGCCGACCGGTTTCGCGACGTCTACTCTGCCCTTTATAACCTCCCACAACCTGGCTCAGAAACGAGGGCGTCTCAGCGGCTATCCCGCACTCGAGCTTACCTGGATTCCTCGGGCATGCCCTCCTTCCCTAGTGAAGTGGTTAGCGCTTTAGAACTCCCGATTACGGAACTAGAATTGAATACGGCTATAAAACAGACGAACACGGGGAAGGCCCCGGGTCCAGACGGCTTCACTCTGATGTACTATAAGAGATATGCCCCCCTCCTAAACTCCCATCTCCCAGAGCCCTGAATTCAGTCACACAAGGAATGGCGCTTCCACTAGACACTCTCTCTGCCAATATAGCGGTCATCCCGAAACCAGGAAAGGACCCACTGCTTTGCTCAAGTTACGGACCTATTTCGCTCCTGAATGTTGATACCAAATTGTTCTCCAAAATCCTGGCAATGTGTATGCTCCCATATGTTGGGGATTTGATAGGCCCGGACCAGGCGGGATTTGTCCCATGCAGGGAGGCAAGGGACAACACTACTAGGGCCCTGAACCTCATACATTCGGCCATGTCGAAGGCGACTCCTGCCTTTTTGTTGTCCACGGACGCGGAGAAAGCCTTCAACAGGGTCGACTTGACATTTATGAGAGCCACTCTGGAATATATGGGGCTAGGACCAAGCATGATGTCTTGGATCATGTCACTGTATTCCCGGCCTTCGGCCAGGGTACAGATTAACGGATCTCTGTCAGCGTCATTTACTATTTCTAATGGCACTCGACAGGGGTGTCCGTTGTCCCCCCTGATCTTTATTATCACGCTAGAGCCCCTACTGAGGAGAATACGGGCCAACCCAGACATTCGCGGAGTGGAAATAGGGTCGCAATCGCATAAGGTAGCCGCCTAAGCGGATGACCTACTTTTCTTCCTGACTGCCCCGCACACCTCACTACCGAACCTAATAGCGGAACTTAACACATATGGGGAATTGTCCAACTATCATGTCAATGCCCAAAAGTCGGAAGCCTTAAACCTCACGTTACCTCCTTCCCATGTCACTCGCCTACGGAATAACTTCCCGTTCATGTTATATACAATCTGGCCAATGCCTTTCACGATCCATCTGTGGGGATCAATGCCCTGCTATTCTCCAGCGGTCACCACAAAGCCCCTTTCTTTCTCTTTCCCCCTTTTGATATATATTGCATATATAGGGGTGGTGGCCCAGTTTGTGTGATGGTTCCTAATTTTTGTATTACAATAAAAGAATTTATAAAAAAAAAAAAACATCCATAAATAATGGTGGAAAGAGTACACATATATACGGCATATGTATTAATGCATATGACATAGCCAGGGAGAAAAGGTCTGGGTACCCTGATATGGTGGATGTTTTTTAGACCTCATGTATTGTCACGTTCTGTCTGACTCTCCATTTTGTGGCCACTATACCTTGGTATGTATATGTGATACTACTTTATATCTGGAAATATATGTATGTACAGCTTCCATTTTGCACTTTCTGGCTTTGAAATTTGTAAATATTAGCTATTATATTTTGTGAACTTTCATAATATTTGCATCAGCATTTTCATAATATTTACATCAGAATTGTGGTTGGTGTGTTAACCTAAAATTATACAAAATTGGTATGTCACATAGGTAAGTTGGCTGGGTGTTGAATATAGTTATAGCACACACATGCTCTTATATGCTTGTATGTGCTCTGTATAGCTTTTGTAAGAGGTGTGTGAGACACCATTCTAACTATCTATGCATATGGCATGGATATTTCTGGTTGACACTCTGATTTTTTTAAATGTTAGTTCTGTCTAAAAGATCCATTCTAATGTTTATTGCGGCACACTACTACCTTTTTGTACATAAGATACGGAAGGGGGTGGTATTTAATGTCACGCAGGGAGAGCAAATGGGATAGTATAACTCTATAAACCTATAAAAGGTCAGCAATTATCTTGACATGCTAGAGTAAATTTTTAAGACAGAAGCAGTGAGAGCACTCTTGTACAAAAGTTCAGTCTTTACTCAAAATGGATATACTGTTCCTTTATACAAAAATTATGCTCTTTAAGTTTTTATTAAGATGAACAGTTCACATAAGAGTTTTAAAAGGATTTTCGGCCGGCCTGACCATCAAATAAGAACAAACACACTGCCAAGCTGCTCATGTCAGAAAGATCTGCCCCTTGACGCGTTTCGTCAATTGACGTTTTCTAAAGGTTAGCAGATCTCCCCTGGGTTTTCAACCAAGCTTAAATATACCCCTAGTAATTAAGCAATCAAATAATAACTTGATCAATCCCCAAGTGTAGTCAGCTCCAGAGACTCATATTGTTATCCCCTTGTAAAAATAGACAATGGGAATAAGATGTAGCCCCTTGCACCTAGCATATTCGTTAAATGCCGAAATTACAAAGATATTACAGATTAAAACTTAAGTGATCATTAATTAGAATTAAGTGAATAAAAAAATTCCATGAATAAAAATTAAATACATAAAAAATTAGATACATTAAAAAATTTGATACATAAAAAAGGGGAATAGTGGTAGTATAAAAAATATATATATATAAAATATATATATATAGAAACTAATTAGTGATTGGTTAAAAAGCAATTAAGGTCAAAATCTATATTTAGCCCCTTCGGCGCCATAGTGTCCAGAAGAAAATTTAATCTTCACAATATTTAGAGCCAGCATGTGTCACTGCAGGTATCACATGCTAGCTCCATAGATCGAGAGCTGAGTGATCATGAACCACTGGTCTTTTCCCTGTAGAT
Organism: Nanorana parkeri; assembly: GCF_000935625.1. Taxonomy (NCBI): domain Eukaryota; kingdom Metazoa; phylum Chordata; class Amphibia; order Anura; family Dicroglossidae; genus Nanorana; species Nanorana parkeri. The sequence goes on along the minus strand of NW_017306361.1, from coordinate 2,278,554 downwards.
CAGGGGTGTCAAACTCAATTTAATCGTGGGCCGCATCAACATTATGGTTGCCCTCAAAGGTATCTGTAAGACTATATACATTTAACTAATCTTTATCATAATTGCCTCTGCATTCAATTATCACTGGTTTTAGTAATAACTTAATACCTAGATCTGAAAGCAGAAGTCTAGGAAATTGCCTGGTGCGCCGCATTCGGCCCCTGGGTCTTCAGTTTGACACATGTGCTGTAGACTCTCAGTCACCACTCCTGACAGGGATTCCTCCCTCCCCTCCCTGTTCCTCCAGCACTCATTGAAGGGACAGACAGAGGATGGGGCAGACACAGCTGGCTCTGGCTCTACAGAGGCAGAGCTAGCTGTCAATCAGACAGTGGGGTGGATCCCAAACAATATTGCTCTTTGCTGTCAGCAAATAGCGGGCAGTAGCCCACTAGATGCTGACTTATAGTCAATCAGACAGTGGGGTGGATCCCGACAATATTGCTCTATGCTGTCAGCAAATAGCGGGCAGTAGCCCACTAGATGATGATTTATAGTCAAATGTACTCCTTTGACCCAAAAGAGGACTAAAGCATTTTTAGTCCTAATATGAACATCATAGTGGATTGCTTTTACATATTACTACAATGCACGTTAATTTATGATGTAGGATATCTGGTCAAGGTTGTGTGTGCTTTTTGGACTAATATAATAAAGGTCTTAACCATTTCAAAGGAAAGGCTGTTCATGCAGCTAATATAAGATAGATGATATTTAATGAACATTATTTGTTAATAATAAAATCAACAGTATTTGTCTGGTCAGCCATTCAACTTCCATTTACTTGGTGAATAGGGGCCTAGGGTAGGCATGGCAGACACATAGGAGCATATATAACTTGAACATATATACCAGGTGTGTGAAGTGTCTGCACACACACACAGAACATATGGCCTAGGTTTCTGAAGGGACTTATATAGTAATTCATAATATACTTTTTGTGCATTCTCTGTTGGACCTATCATTCACTTCTGTAATCCAATACATGCTATGCTCTCTGGAAAAGAACTGAGGTTATCTGTAACTCACTTGAAGGATGCATTCTACATTTTCCCACTATATATACAGTTGTGAAAATATATGTATGTATATGGGAACAAGGCTGCAAAATGCAACCTTCAGGTATGTTCCAGGCAACCTTGCTTCTTGTAGAGTGTGACTTTAATAAATTCCAGAAACAGATGACAAGTCCAACAGAGTTTGCATTGATCAAGAGAATAAGGGTCTCTTAGGGATTAGGGATTTTGTTTTAATTTTCCTGAATGTTTTAATGCAGAGCTGTGTAGTCTTAAAATAATCACACAGCTCAGGAATCAATACATAAAGTGAATAATTCTCTGCAGCCTGGACAAATGTGCATACACATGTTCGGGTAAAAGGGAAATGTGCAATTTGCTGATTTACTTGATTTCTCGAGTAAATGTATTTATTTTTTATTTATTTTAATGAAATAACTTTTTGCTTGGTTCTCCTGACATCAGATTTTAAAAAAAAAGAAGATATTTGAGAAAAAGAGAAAATTACAGCAGTTCATCTCTGTACAATGCTGACTGAATAGCTAAAGTGTTCAGCTAGTTGTCCTGACAACAATCTACTTTTGTCTACAGCTTTTTAAAAAGTCAGCAAGCTCTGATATTATGCTTTTGTTTGTTGTTTTTATTAATCATGGCAGTTTGAGGATAGTGAATAGAATGTGCACGAGGAGCTCAGAAATATTTGTAAAACTAGTATTTCCACAAGGAGGCCTACAATTGTGGCTCCAGGATTTCTCTCATAGAGAAGCCTCTCATAGTGGTTCAGATTGAGAATATGTTTAAAAAAATGCACAAGCAGAGATTGGCTTTAAGAAAATGTGATCTTATAGATCTATGTAGCCCAAGGTATATGAAAATGTCAACTTTACTAGGATTTTAGTAGGTTTTATTTAAAGTGGGCCTGTGCTTTGCACCAGCAGGGCAAAACATCAGTTTCACTTTAATTCAGACCTCTCCAGCAGCATATACAGTACATGACTTAATTTTTCTTCCTTTACACTCACTTCACTTAGCCAAAGGAAAGTCCTGTGCAAGCTACAAGTTGCTTGAGTTAAAGTGTGTACAAGGCTATAGACTGCGTTCCTGACAGCACTGTCTATACCATTTAAATCACATGAAGGGAGTCTCATGCTCCTCCACAACTGGAAGTATTGTTTATTTGCTTTAGTTCCCCGCACTGAACTGAGCAGCAGGTTAGTGAAAAAAGGTAAGTATTAGGGATGCACCGAAATGACATTTTTAGACTTAAACTGAAAATAAACATTTTGTCAGGTCGAAACCGAAACTTTTTTCCAATCTTTTCAAAAATGTTTGCATTATTTTTTAAATTTACTGTTAGGGGCTTTGGGGAAATATCAGGGGTCTAAACAGACACCTGTTATTTCCCTTTTAATATAGAAAAAGAGATTGAGGACATAGAGTCCTCAATCTCTTTTTCTGCAGCCCCTGTTATGAATGGCCAGGAAGCCTCTATACTCAGTGCTACTGTTCACTCATAAACTATGAAGATAGTATGAGTTACTATGTCCACAATCAGGAATGAAGAGATCATGCTGAGCATGTTCGGCTGATCCGAATCCACACGAAGCAAGCCGATGTACGGCTGATTTCAGCCGATATACGGCTGAAATCAGCCGTACCAGCCTGAAGTGAATAGCCGAACAGTTTGGTGCTTTGCTGAAAAATATTTATTTTTAACAGGGTTAAATACTTCAGACTGAAATGTACATGCATAAATGTGAACGTATGCCCCTCTCTCCCAATTCTGTCAGAAAATGCAGTCACTTTTCTACCCCCATCGGGTAATCTTATCTATGTGTACTTTTGGCCTTAAAGAAAGTTAAGGATGAAGTTCCATATTCAATGTGATGTTCTGGACAAGCAGCATCATGGTCATTAAAGCAGTTGCACACTCAACACCATGGAACTCCACCATAATTTGTGCCTTTAGCAACTATAGTTTCCTGCAGACACCTTAAAACAAGATTCAATTATGTCTATATGTAAAGGAAAAAGCTTCCTTCCTAAAAAAGTAACTGGCATTAGATATATTTTCTCAAGCCCAATGCTATGCAATGTGAAGAAATAAAACAATTACACATATTTATCACCCCAGTGATCACAGTACTCCCTCTGTCAATGCACTTATCTGCTTTTCTCATCAGAAGGATTTCACCATCAGTGTTCAGACATTATCCAGCATCAGAATCTAATACTAGAATGAGATGCTGGCTGGCACAGTCATTCTGGTTCCTGTACAGTGCATAGCTGTGTTCAGAAATGCCGTGGGCCCCATTTACACTTCACAATGTGCATTTGTGTATGTTCACATGTGCACTTTTCCATTGTTGCCGAACGGCAACAAATTAATTCCAATGGGATTCCGCATGTACGACAAACCGGGCAAAAAAGTTCATGTAGTATTATCAGCTGTGAGCTTCCAGCATTTTTTACCACGTGTCTATGCGCATCTGATGCATGTCCATGTCCGGACAAAAACATGTGTACAAGCAATGGTACCACAAGCACGTCACACATTTTTGACAGATTGCGTGAATGCACGCCAAGGCTCACGCTTTGGAGAACATTCATGCAACTCAAAAATGTGACTAGTATGTTAAATTGATCAGCCCCCCGAGGGCAGCCTCTCACTTTGTGACTTGCTACAAAGTTACACTGTTCACTTTGGGAGAGGAGACTGAGGAAATGCTTCTGCCTGCCTGTAGCAGACTTATGACATCATCTTAGCTTGATTGGAACTCAGTGACTTAGTGATAAAAGTGCAGCTCTATTGCAAAAATTATACTGCTGTTGTATATTGTGACATTTCGAGAATTAATTCATGGATACTTGTAGAATAACTAAAAGGTCCACTTTAAGATGTCAGTAGTGGAGTAGTAGAGATTTCTAGTGCTGCCACTATCTATCATCAGTCCTTTGCAAAATCAAAAGTAAAAAATATTGATATGTTTGTTAATATGTATGTGTTTCTATGATATTTTAGGTGAGCTGCTGGGTTAAAAATGAACAAACACTTGTTTGAGGAACTATTTTATTTTCACATTTATATTATTTCTCATGAATGCCTCATGTTCTTCCATGATTTATCCTATACTGAAATTAGTAACCTAAAGAGTCATTAAATCTTTATGTTTTCCTAGGAATATTATATCTATTATGGCTAATGAGCTTGGGCAATTTACTATAGGATGTCTAGTGCACTCAGGGAGGGATAATTATTGATTAAAATGAAAATCCACGAAAGGAAAAAAATAATTAGTATAATCATAGGATAATAAAAGAAAGTCAACTGAAATTCAAGATAAATGCCCATTGACAAATATAACTAAAACTGAAGGGAAATAAACAAGCTGAATGTTGTTTGATGTTTGCTGAGAGCATTGTTTGTACAGTAGAGAGACTCTTAAAGAAAGGAATTTGTTTTTGTTCCATATACTGTTAAGAGATTCTTACAGGAGACCTTTCAGGAGAAGGAGCCCAAATACCTGTATTTTTTGCTCCCTAAAGGTATACACTTTGAAGTAGCAGTATGTACTGTGTTTTTAAAACAATCCCAAAAACAAGAAAGCAATGGCAGCTCCCATGTTTCTGTCTTGATAGGCACCCATACAGCAATCCTACTAAAGGGCCAGCACTGTACCATACAATGTGCTTTTGCAGCAATCTGACCTGAACTGTTTATGTATTTACTGTGTCCAGCATTATTTGAGAAATGTTATCATTGACCGGATAATCACTCAGCAGCCAAACAGTACCAGGAAATTATGTTGCTGGGGCACCTTTTTTGCTATGCATCACAGCAGTTGCATGGTCTTATGACTTTTGTTATACCCTTGACAAATTATTGCAAGGCATGTAAGCCTGCCTAATATTTAGTACTGATCTGTTAATGTCTAGAGGGAAGATTTGTGTAAACAGAAAACAACTAAATTTGTACGCTATTTCCATGAATGTTGTTGATTTATATGAAACTTAGCAACACTTATTGTTGCTTATTTCTGTCATAGATACCAGTATGTCACTGTAATTTGTAGGGACATTGTTGCTTGGCAGTTATTCAATACAGTTTAAGTGGGTATAGGTCAGTGCATCAGCACATTACATATGAGCACACGAACACAGTGCAAATGCCAGTTATAATAGGTACTTACCTTACATATAGTGTAGAAAAATAAAGTAGGTCTATGAAGGAAACATCTGCAAGGAAAGACAGAAAATTAGTGTGTGCAGTAAGCTACTTACACAGCAAAACAGTTAAAATAAAGTGTGCACATATCTTCAAGTTCATAAATACATTTTTTAATATACTGTATATATTGGCAGGGCCGGATTAAGAGCATTTTTGGTGGGCCTTTTTATGGAAATGGTGACAGTCACCGGGGCCCTCTTCCTCCTGTCCGGGCTGTGATTTGTAGTCTCCCTACAGCTTGGAGTCAGTGGTGAAGCACCAGGGCACGGTTACAGCTGCATGCCCCGGCGGATCTGCCACTGACTCCAAGCTGTAGAGGGACTACAAATCTTAGCAATACATTATACAGTAATGCAGAATAACACCAACTATAGAGGACTACAAATCCCAGTAATACATTATACTGCGATGCAGAATAATACCATTAACTATAAAGGACTACAAGTCCCAGTAATGCATTACAGAGCAATGCAGAATTCCACCAACTATAGAGCACTACAAATCCCACAGTACATTATAAAGAAATGCAGAATGACACCAGCTGTATAGGAATACAAATCGCAGCAATACATTGTAAAGCACTGCAGAATAATACTATCAGCTATAGAGAACTAAAAATCCCAGCAATACTTTATACAGCAAAGCATAATAATATGAAAGCTACATAATCTGTGTTCCTCTGGGTTTGTGGCCTGATGTCTCCAGGGTCTCAGGAGAGCTGTGTGGGGTTTAGTGGTGGTTGTGCAGGCTCTCAGGAGGCTGTTTAGGTTGTTAGATGGCGTGCAGACTCTCAGGATGCTGTTCATGTTGTTAGGTGGCCAGTGCAGGCTCTCAGGGGGCCAGTGCGGCCTCTCTGGTGGTCAGTGTGGGCTCTCTGGCAGTCAGTGCGGGCTCTTAGGTGCTCAATACGGGCTCTCAGGTGGTCAGTGGGGGATCAAAGGTGTTAGTGCAGGCTCCAGGTGGTCAGTCAGTGTAGGCTTCAGGTGGTCAGTGGGGGATCAAAGGTGTTAGTGCAGGCTCCAGGTGGTCAGTCAGTGTAGGCTTCAGGTGGTCAGTATGGGCTTCAGGTGGTCAGTATGGGCTTCAGCTGGTCAGTGGGGGGTTCCAGGCAGACAGTATGGGCTCTCAGGTGGTCCGTGCAGGCTCCAGGTGGTCAGTGCAGGCTCCAGGCAGTCAGTGCAGGCTACAGGCAGCCAGTGAAATGTTGTGGCTGCAGCAGATGCGACCCTCTTCTCAGGCATATTAGAGGGCCATCTAATATGCCTGAATAGAGGGCCTACCTGGTCACGGCCAGCCTGGATTGCCACCAGGCTGACCACGCTTGGGGTCAGGTCGGCTTGACCTGGCCACGATCTGGGTCGGCACGGCTGGGTGTATTTGCAGGGGCGGGCCTGGAGCCGGAGCTCCACCCCCCATATTAATACGGCCCTGTAAGGGGGCATGGCTAACTGGTATTGGCAGTGGTAAAACCATGCACAAGTCAGGGGCACCCAGGAACAGTCCGTGCAGGTTTGTCTTTCTCCTTACCTTTATTCAACAAGACAGCAAACATACACAGTTTTAGTACAGGAGGGCGTTGTATAGCAAGTCCAGAACATTAAACACAAAAAAATCTCATCTGAGACAGTAACAAACTAAACTCAGATCAGCTTCTGATTTACAGGGTTCCCCCTAATATGTTTCCTAAAACAAACAGGCAGTACTTGTACTATTTTAGTGTTCTACCAGCTCTATTCACCTAGCAGCAGATAGAGCATCAGTCAGAAACACTAAACTAAACACTACAAAACTTTAATAAGCATTGCTTACTAAATTATATCAAACGGGATAACATTTCCATGACAATAAACACAGAAGACAAATGGGAGTGCATTAAGGTCATATTAAACAACAAAATTAACCGGTGCATTCCAAATGTAAAAGAGCAAACGTTAAACTGTGGTTGTCAAATTCTAGAGTTAAAAGAATAATAAACGAGAAAAGTAAAAGTCCTTTAAAAAGTAGAAGATGAAAGGGTCATCACTGGCATTCAAGCACTATAAGGAATTCAACAAAATTGCAATAGCAGAATAAGGCCAGCAAAAATATGCTACAAAGAACATATAGCTATGGAAACTAAAAGAAACCATAAAAAATTTGAACATGTTGGCCTGGTAAAGAATGAGCAGGCAAAACTAGATACAAGTGACAGGGAAAAAGCAGAGCTATTGAATACATTTTTTCTCTTCTGATTATACAGAAAAGAAAGAAGGATATAATAAACAAAGAAATTCTATTTACAATGGACAGGAGGAACCCTCGTGGCTGACAGAGATCAAGGTTAGAAAGAGGCTAGAAAAACGAAATGCTCATAAATACCCAGGACCAGATGGCTTACATCTTTGAGTCCTCAAAGAACTTAGACAGGCTATAGCCAGACCATTGTTCTTAATGTTTAAAGACACTTTTGCGACTAGAATGGTGGCAATATTCAAAAAAGGTTCAATAGGTATACCAGGTAACTACAGTCCAGTCAGCCTGACATCAATAGTATGCAAAGTCTTTGAGGGAATGGTAAGGGTCTATATGCAAAAATATGCATGAGATAATAGTACCATAAGTAACAACCAACATGGGTTTATGAAGGACCATTCTTGTCAAACCTACCTTTTGATATCCTATGAGGACTAATAATGTGGACAGAAGAATCCCAGTAGATGTATGTCTGTGAATGTTCTCATTCATCCAGGTCATGGTATATCTGTAAAAAATAAGTCAAGGCAACTGGACTTGCTGTATTTTTCTTGAACACATTTCACTGGTCATCCAATCAATTCAGAAGGACTTGTACAAAAATTATCTGGGAATAAATATGGTGAATGTTGCTCCAATCCACATAATCTGTTAGTCACAACCATGTGTTTTTTGCATTTGCATAATTTGCATAATTGGAGTTAGGAGGTGTTAATAACCTGCCCAGAGAGAGGTGTGTATTAGGGAGTGTACCTACACTTAAAGGAAAAAGGTCACTCCTTTGAAGACAGTCAAGTATGCATCCTAGACAGGGAGGAGGACTGGTTCAAAAGAGGTGTTAAAAAGGGCCATTTATGTAAAAATGGATAAGCCAAGCTTGAATAGAGGTGGGGGGGGGGTGAGACATCTATTGCCTATTTATTTTAACACCTCTCTCTGGGCAGGTTATTCATTCCCAGGTAATTTTTGTACAAGTCATTCTGAATTGAGAAAGCTTGAAACGTCTTCAAGAAAAATATAGCAAGTCCAGTTGCCTTGACTTATTTTTTACAGATATACCCAGTAGATGTAGTTTATCTAGACTTTGCTAAGGCATTTCAAACAGTACCCCACCAATGTAAGGTCTACTGGGATTTAATAAACTCTATGCACAGGGGTAGAAAACTGGTTGCAGAAATGGATCCAGAGGGTAGTGATAAATGACACATTCTCTAAATGGTCCAGAGTTGTGAGTGGAGTGCCCCAGAGTTCAGTGCTGGCATCAGTTATGTTTATCATATGCATAAATGTTACAGAGGTTAAAATAAATAGCTTCATCTCAGTGTTTGCAGATTATACCAAGGTATGCAGGGTAATATGATTGCAGCACGACATAGAATCACTGCAGCAAGACCTTTGTAAAATTGAGGAGTGGGCAGCAACATGGCAGGCGAGTTTCACTATAGAAAAATGTAAAGCCATGCACTTAGGAGCTAAGAGGTTGCATGCAAAACACTCTTTCGAAGGTGCTTAGCTGGGGAAATCAGTGATGAAAAAAGCTCTAGGGCTCCGTATAGACCACAGACTCAGCAATAACCTGCAACGCCAAGCTGCAGCTAACAAAGTTATTAAAATACTATCTTGCATTAACCTTTTTGCTTCCATGCCCTCCGTAATGCTTATCACATCAGCATGGCCACACCATTTTTGCAATTTTTCCCATTGATTTGATTTTCTACTGGCGCGTAGCTAGCATTTGTAAAAGACCCCTCAAACCATATATTTTCTGAAAGCACAGGCCTGGTAGAAAAAAAGAAGGTGCTAATAAATTTGTTTATGAAATTAATATTAAACCGATAAAAATTGAATTGATAAAGAACACTAAAATCAGTATCAGTGCACAAAAAATATATATTTTCTGACTAAATCTAAAAGATAAAACTGTATTGAGTTAATAAATAACAAATATTTGCACATTTTATATTGCACCTTTTTGCGAAAAGGTAAAAAAAAATGAAGGAACGCAAAACTGTAAATAAGCAACTTATGTTAAAAATCGTTTTTATGCTGTGTTGGTGTTTGTGTTGTGATTAAATGATACAGGTGTATATTTATTTACAACAAAAGCTATCACAATGCACAGCAATGCATCACAAAGCTTTGACATACGATGCTAAAGTTAAATTAATGTTTTTAAAAAAAAGAAAAAAAAATCATGCACTGTGATTGGCTCTGAGAATGCACTGCATCACATGTCCATGGCATACACCACAATATGGTGCATGTGTATGTTATGTGTGTGAGGGGAGGGGAGGTTTTTTTTTTTTATTAGGTTTTTATTTACATTTTTAAAATAATTTTGTAATAATTTTTTTTTACTGTTGGGGGTGGGTGGTGTACGGTGAAATATAGGGGGTCAAAACAGACCCCTGACATTTCCCTTTTGAAATAGAGAAAAGAAATTGAGGACACAGAGTCCTCAATTTCTTTTTCTGCTGCCTCTGTTCTAAATGAATGGAAAGCTCTCAGTACAGAGGAGTCCCATTCATTAAGAAACTGTTGATAGTAAAATATTTACTATCAACAGGTTCTGAATGTGGAGAAACCTATGTAGTGAGTAGGGATGCACAGATGTATCGGCCGAAAATTGCACTTTTGGCTAAATGCCGAAAGTGCCATTTTCCTGCTGATACATCGGCTCATCCCTGGTTTTTTTCCTTTCCGCTGGGTGCTGCTCTGTGTCCCAGCGGAGAGGAGAGAAAGTGACAGCCGGCCGAGCGCTGCGGTAGGAAAGTGCTTTGAGCGGCTGGTGTCTCTCCTCCCACACTGCTCAGCCTCCTATCACAGTCCGGCAGAGCGGTGTGGGGGTGGAGACAGCCCACGCTGTCACAGGAGGTTGAGCTCTCCTCCCTGCTCCGCTTACTCAGCCTCCTGTGAAAGCGTGTCAGAGAGGAGAGCGGGTATAAACACTGAGCGATCCGTGATTGATGAGTGTTTGTACATAATTGAGGACATGGTATGTGTACTATATCCTCAATTATGAATGAATGGGAGTGATCTACATCACCTCCTGTTCATTCATGATTGTAGTTATAGTAAACATACTCTGTCCTCATGTTATGAATGTACAGGAACACTCATGGAGGAATCCTGTTCATTGATAACAGGGGATACAGAAAAAGAGATTGAGGACTCTGTCTGACACCTAATATTTCCCCAAAGCCCCTAAAAGTAAAGTAAAAAATAATAATATTTAATAAAAAATGAATTAATAAATAACAAATAAATATTAAAAAAATTTAAAAGTTTATAAAAAAATAAATAAAAATAAAATATTTGAAAAATTTGAAAAAATGTAAATAAAAACATTTTTGGTTTCGGCCTGACAATTTTTTTTATTTCGGTTTCGTTTTGGTTTTTAAATTTCTATTTCAGTGCACCTCTAGTAGTGAGTGCTTGTCCCCATTGAGAAACTCATGAATGAACAGGAAGTGATGTAAGCAGTGGTGCTGGCGGAGGTGGGGGGCGCCCAGAATTTTTGTTAATAGCTGTCATCAGTAGCTTATCACCCACTGATGACAATTATTCATTTAAAGAATACCGTCAGGGGAACCATTCCAATATAAGTTCATGGTCACTAAAAGCAACCATGTGCTTTTGCAGAACAGTAAATGCCACCGACATAAAACATACTGACCTGGCGGTTTGGGAACAGTTTCGTTCCGCCCTATGCCTTACGTCGGTGTCAGAGAAAGGGTTAGTGAGGATTTTTTTTCAAGGGATGGAAATATAATACTGCCAGTTTATAAAACACTTGTTCGGCCACATCTTTGGTTTTGGTCACCTTAGGAAGGACATCCTAGATATAGAAAGTAGAAAGTGAAGAGACTAGAGAAAGTTCAAAGAAGGGCAACAAAATGAATAAAGGGGATGAAAGGCCTGGGTTATGAAGCTAGACTACAAAAATTAAACTTGTTTTCCTCAAAGAAGAGACACCTAAGAGGAGATATTACTCCAATTTACATACCCCTCAATGAGGACTGCAGTATAGTGAGCAAACTAGTTAAACTAAAGACACTAAGGCCTTGTTCACACCAAGCGCGTTCCAGGAGCAGAGCAGAGCAGTTACAGACCGGAGCAAAACTGCGTCCAATGTATTCCAATGGTAGTTTTAGCTCCAGTTCACATTGCAGCGTTTCGTTCCAGAGCAGGTAAAAAAACTGCAGCAGGTCCTATTTTACCTGCTCTGGAATGCTATGGAATGCATGCAAATGCATCAAAAATGCATGCAAACGCCTTGGAACGCACTAAAAGCACATTTTAAACCAAAAATATTTTTTTTACCAAAAACGGCCCGGAACGCATTAAAACCGTGGCAAAAAACCATGGCACAACCCACTGCACTGCATGTGCAGAACCTCATGCAGATCTGCTGTGCATTTGGTGTGAACAAGGCCTTAGGGAAGACACGAGGACACAACTAAAAGTTGGATGAGATATGGTGTAATCTAAGGCCTCAATGTTTTTTTTTTACTTTCAGAGCAGTGAAAATGTGGTATTTCATTCTGCAGTTAGCTGTATCAGCAAAAAGCATTAATAACATAAAAGAAACACTTTGATTTGTTTCTCAGTTTACAGAATATACAGAGTTATGGGAGTTGTTAGTGACATGTACACACACACACACATATATAGGCTGACCTAGATAGTCATGTGTCCTTATTCAACCTTACCTACTATGTAACTATGTAACATACTATTAGGGCCTGAGAAGTGCTGAGACTAATAATAAAGTCTGGCTATCAGGTAAAATGTAGACCTAGGAGTGGAGACTTTATCCCACACACAATTCTACAAAGCCTCCAGACTCCAGGATCCAGATGAGAACTAAAGATTCTGAAGTAAAGCAAAACAGGCTAAAAAGTTTGCTCCACAGTAGCTATATATATCTATAGCCTCTGTACTTTAAGCATACATGTGTTGTAGAGGTAAAATGGTGTCATTTTTTTTTCCTGATGTCATTTTGCTGCAACGAAATTCGTCCAATAACGAATTTCGGGAAATCGGGAATTTTGGATTCGTTTGCATTCATCTTAGCTGTAATTCGGATGCATCCGAATCTCTGAATTTCCGAAAATTCGTCCGAAACAAGTTTTGGAACTAACCGAATCGCACATGTCTAAATTCTTCTAGGTACACTTGCACACAGTTTTTGAAGGAACTCGGCAGGTAGGTTGCTCTAAAACATCTTGGAGAACTAACCACATATCTTCTGTGGATGTAGGCTGCCTCAGATCCTTCTGTCTTGTTGTGGAAATTTTATTAGGATGTGTTTTTAGTGTATTGTAATATTTTGTCATTAGTCTCTCAGTGTCTAGGTTTAAATAGGCGCTGGGGGTTAAACCATTGGAGTAGATATCTTATGCGCGGTGGAGCAGTGTCTTCTTGGCAGATGTATGGACGCCGGCTGGGGCCCCCCGTGCAATGCATGGATTTATTGGCTTGCGTGGATACATTTGTTTGGAACGCAATATCTGAAAGGAACGTGCGTTTGTTCTCTCTGGTGCGTCTGATCAACCGCTAGAGATAATATAACGTTGTCCCTGTGAATGAGCGCGCATGAGAATCACAGTAACGTTATGTGGCATTGATCATTGATCAATGCTGGATAAAGTACACTCCGGTGGTAATAGATTATTGTATTATGTATTGAAGTGATTGTTAACCACTTCCTGGTTTGCTAGTTGTTGAAATCATCTGCTGGTTTGCTATCCCTTCCTGTCTCGCTGTTTGAGACATCCCTTCCTGTCTGACATCACTTCCTGTTGGGCAGGTATAAAACAATAAACATACCTGTGCTCTCTCTGTAAGCATGGGATTATCAAGCAAGCAGCATCTGTCTCCTGTGTCCTAACTCTACATTGACTCTGGAGGGATACTTCCAGTCCTCGCACAAAAGAGCTTAGTACAACGGGGGAAATTCTTTGCGTTTGGCGCAGCTTAATGCGGTATGGATTTGTGCGTTGAACCAAGTGAATTTCCATAACAGTCTTTTCATGTAATCCCAGACAGTTTTTATGATGTTGAGATCAGGGCTCTGTGGGGGCCAAATGATCACTTCCAGGACTGCTTGTTCTTCTTTATGCTGCACTCCAGTTCCTATGTTTTCATGCATAGTTGAGTCGCTTAGCCTTGTTTCCACATATTTTGGCCACAGAAAAACCGCAGCAGGTGCTCTGGACTGATGAATCAAAATTTGAAAGATTTGGCTGTAGCAGGAGGCAGTTTGTTCACTGAAGGGCTAGAGAACAGTACAGTAATGAGTGTCTACAGCAAAAGCGAAGCATGGTGGAGGAGCCTGGTGCAGGACTGCATTACTGCCAATGGAGTTGGAGATTTGGTCAGGATCAATGGTGTCCTCAATGCTGATAAATACAAGCAGATACTTATCCATCATTCCATTCCATCAGGGAGGCATGTGATTGGCCCCAAAATTATCCTGCAGCAGGACAACGTTCCCCAAACAAACAGCCAATGGCTTAAAGAACCTGGAAGTAATGGTTAGTGCGCTATTGCATTTTTTTTAAAAATAGTAATAACAGCCTAAAAGGACACAGTCCTGAGCATGGTAAGTTTAGTTTGCAGAAGGAGCAAAGATGTATAGGGGATGGAGTGGGGGGTGGTGTCTAATAACAGGGAGCCTTCTAAAATGGGGGAGGGATAGACCAATGGGAACGGGAACTAGAGATCCAACTCCCACAGAGAGAGACAGTTTGCTGAGATATTCCCTGAAGTCATCCATCTGCAACAAATACCAGGAGCTGGGATACAAAATCCTCACGCGCTGGTACAGAACCCCCCATAAACTTCACCAGATGTTCCGAGATGTACCAGACGTGTGCTGGCGCTGCGGCTCCTCACCCGCGGACATGCTCCACATTTTCTGGTCCTGCCCCCTGGTGACCCCATTCTGGTCCCAGGTCCGAGCGATAACCCAAAAATTCACAGACCACGTCGTCCCATTTGAACCGGCCTTCTTCCTCCTCCATCATAACCAATTCTCACCAAAGAGTTACTCTAGATCAGTTCTTATCCACTTTCTGAACGAGATCCCATCCCATTGCTCTGGAAACAGGTGACCCCGCCCTCGGTCAAGCTCTGGTTCTCCAAAATAAACGACATTAGACTCATGGAGGACCTCACCAGCTCCATCCGAGGCACCTCCTCCAGATTCTCGGCCTCTTGGTACTACTGGATAGACTATACCACCTCCACAGAATACCGCACGATCATGGATTCCTAACCTCTGGCACTGACAAGTTTTGAGAAACCCTTCCCCCATCATTTCAGCCCCCTTATCTAATCCCCCTCGCGTGTCCTGTGTATCCCCCCTGTTTGTACTTCACCCCCATCCCCTTCTCTACCCCTAATATGGCACCACCAGCAACACCCCATGACTACAGTCCTCCCACCAATACCAGGGTAGGTTACTTGGTCCTGAGGGGCTCATCCCCAATAATCTGCCGCTGTCGTCGGCCTATCCTCAACGGCGAGATGACAGAGGCTCCACTCCCCCCCGGACCATAGTCATGGTCTCCTATACCGAACCCACCTTTCAGTTTTTATGGTAACACACACAAGTCGAGATGTGATCCCGACTAACTCCAATACCCTTGGGTTTCCGTGAGAGGATACCCTCCCTACATGTGTGCTTTACTGACACCTTTGGAGATTTTTCTGTTTATATGTACCCAATATGCTAATTTCTTGCCGATGTCTCGATGTACATGTCCCGTTCGTGCCCGGACCTGCGAGTCCACACGGGCGCACTTTCCTGTTTTATGGCACAAATAATCTGAAAACTTGAAATAAAGAATTTATAAAATGGGGGAGGGGAGAGAGAAGGTGAGTGGGGCCCTGTATCTGCCTATTATTATTTTCTAAATTTCTAAAGTGGATGGGGATGGCACAATCAGTCCTTTTTTTGGAATGCACCTGAAGTAAGTACATCCATTAGCATCAAAGAGATTATGTCCAGATAGTTTATACTGTAAATTAAGTTTAATAGCTGTGTATGCAGACTTTTGTTTACAGATTTTTCTTTTCTTATGGAACGTTGTTGAATTGCAAATTTCTTCCCAGAATTATGATAACAGTAATATTCCAGGTAAATAGTGTACATTTACAAGGTACATCTTTTTTATGCAGACAGCAATTAGAATTTGAGCTATCCTATTATAGCATTTCATTTGCCTCATGGGTATGTGTAGAAAAGTTTTATGAACAGAACCTGAAAACTAGCTCAGTCATGAAGGGGTTAAAGTTGTACTAATTATAGTCTAATTTAAAGTACTGCAATGTGACTGTGCTGTGCAGCGTTGCTTCATTTTAACTTTCTTTTGAAATTAGCTCTACATTTAGGACCCCAATTATCCACCTTTTAAGATCATTAGATTTTAAACTTTTATAATTGAAACAAAAAAGATTTATTCTTCTATATACCTGTGTATACATACGTATATAAAAGTTACATAACCTGACTTTACCGTTAATTCTGACATTGTTGCTGGGGTAATAGGATGCTGCAGCCTATTCCCCCCCAAAAAAAACCAACAACTTGGAGCTGCTCACACAAGATACCAGGCAGTTAAGAGGATCTCAAGGTAAAACATAAATCCTAACATATAAACACATCTCTCAGAAAGTGAAATATCTTATAGCTCTGTTTTCTTGTGTCTCGCCTATGTCTAATCACACCTCTTAGGCTATAAACCTAGGTGTGAAGGTTATTTTAACAAATTACTGATATGCTGAATGGAAAAGTCCTTTTTTTAGACAGATTCCCTTGAGGGATCTTCATGTACCAAGTAAACTTCAATCAAAAATGTAATACTATCAAACAAACATTGTAACTGTGTTTAAGTCAGAAAGTTTATTTGTTTACCTTTAAAAATATTCTGTCACTTGTGGGAAGAGGAAACAAATTGTTTTATGTATAAAAAACATGCTCCTAAAGGGTCTTGGTAATGTTAGAGCTTGCTTCTAAGCCCCCAAACATTCCTATAGGGCTATAATTTTAATGGGTGGCCAATAGGAATACACAGGGAGCACAATGGGACAAGCAAGCTTCACCACTGCAAGTTGCAAATATTTGCCTGCCAGAATGGTGTGAGAGTATTCTGATTGTCAGAAGGTTTAGGAAAGTGATGCAAATATGTGCAGTAACCTATATAGGTGACTGCCTGTCAGAGCTGCAAAAGCCCTTTCCCCATCCTTCCTCTAGTGGCAGTGTCTCTCTTTAAGCTGAATTTTTTAAAATGACCTTTTAAAGCCATAGTTAACAATATTCTTATACACAACACTGTACCCTCCTGTCACGTACCTGGTGGGGAGCCGAGTTGTGAGGAGGCCTCCTTTGCAGCACGAGTTCCACACCCCTGAATGTGGAGACAGGAGGTGGGGGAACAGCGGGCAGCACAGGTGCCGGAAGATGCAGGACACTGGGCCTCGGCAGGTCCTTGAGGCCCGTCTTCAGTGAAGCAGGTGTTGATGCGGCTGGAGCAAAGCGGAGTCGGGCAAGCCAGGGTCAGCAACAATCGGGCGGCAAGGTACAAAAGGAGAAGGCAAAGGAGAATCCAGGGTCAAGCAGAAGTCAGAGGCAGGCAACAGTCAGCCAAGGTCAAGGAATCCGGGTCGACAATAATACAGCAACAGGCAAGGTACAGGAACACACACACTAAAGCTGAAAGACTACTCAGCAATGATTCTGGGAGTTGGGCCAGCTTAAATAGGATCATCCCCAGACAGAGCAAGTAATTTCCTGTGCGCCATGTTAGCGCGACTTTGCGCATCCGGCTGCCGTTTGCGCATGCGCAATAGCCGCCGGTTCACGCAAATGCGGTGACCAGGCCTATGCGCATGCGCAGTCGTATCCCTGTGGCCAGGCATGGTCTTACACCTCCTTTTACTCCAATCTCTTGGTGACCTGCTTCTGAGCATTACAGAGGAAGGTGCTAGAAACCAGGGAACACATTTTTCTCATTATAAAAGTCTATCAGCAAATTATGGTATAGGAAATAGCAGGTAGGCTGTGTCTTCTATAGGAATTTAAATGAAAATGTGAAACATATTTTACTGGATTACCTTTATTTTAAATAAATGCTTTAATTACTTATGATCAATTTTTCTACTACATTGTAGGATTTTACTCAAACATTTTAACTCTTGTTAAAGGTAAAAAAAAAAACCTTTATTCAGGCTCAGCATTGTAAATGAACAAAGCAAATAAATGAATGTAGGAGCTATTGTCCTAGCTTTCGTTGGCCTTCAAGCAAAATGCTAGAAACAAAACTATGTCAGATAGGAAATGCATTAAACCTCAGTTCCTGAAGGCAAATATGTCAAAAATGCTCCACAGTAGAATGTGTTCTTTGCTTAGGTTAACCCATTGTAAAACAATACCATCTTCTCTGCACATTTTATTCCTATCATAATAATACTCATATTTTATTTTAAACAAAGATCAGCAAAAGTATGCCTCTTGATCAAAACTTATAGAAGGTTATTGAATGGGTGTTAAAATTTGGATCGTTTGTGATGGTGTATTATAAAAATGGCTTGAACAGATACACACATACACTACATAGACTACATTAACTCATTTACTATTTGACTTTCCTGCTTGGAAATATGTGAAAATATATGTGGACTGTAGAGAGGACATTCTATAGTACATATGCATGTTTATTTTTAGCAGAGAGAGTTCTAAGAAAGTTACATTATCAAGAAGAGTGTTGAGAGACCTGGCTACCATATGCAAGAGTGATATAAGAAGTGCACTGTATCTTAGAAATTGTGTTATGAGAGTTGCACTTTATTTGAGAGAGTGCTATGAAAGCTGAACACGGGATTCTTATGAGAGATGACTGTTACCTGTCAGAGTGGTGAGAATGGTGCACTGCCAAAGATACTGAAATCATGGCTGTGAAAGCTGTACAATAGTAATGACAATTCTAGGGGTGCCAGTGACCCCTTCTTTTCTAAATAGCAGTCAACACACACAAAAAAAATCATTAGGAGTGCAGCAGTAGTATTAAAGTATTACAGTCTCTGGTATATTAGTGTAAAAATAGCAATTTGATACATGGAGAAATCCCTGCTTAGTAATAGCAGTTTTATATTAGCTTTTGCTCTGACAGAGAATATTTGTTGTGGGAGTGTAAATAGTGAGATAAATGTTAGTGTGTGGTGGGGGGTAAGTATATGTGTGACCATGAAAAATGATGTGTGAGGGATGGCTGAATTGTTCATGGCCACACATATACACGTCAGAGCAATCAGTACACATACACACATGTTTACAGATGTCCGCCCAAGTTTCCTGGACACCGTGACACAGCCGCTCAGCACAGCGGATTCCTTTCCCGTTACTCCGCCCACCGGTCTTTTAAACCCGGCGAATCTCCCACCAATGTTACTCACCCTTTCACTCGAGCTTGAAAAAGAGGATCACCTCGAAACGCGTCGCTCCTTTACCACTGTTCCGTGCACGTCCTCTCCCAGCCCTCGGTCCCTTTCACTCCGTCACGTCCTAAGAACACTGCCATCAAGACCATAGGCAGCTTCTTCACCAGTTCCCGGGCACATACAGCATTCAGTCCACATTGATTCCTCCTTCATCCATCCCTCCACTTGCTGGGAGACACCGAGTACATCTTGCACTGCCCACACCCCAAAAGGGCCCTCCATGACAGGACCTCGGCTTCACAAGTAAGTCCTTCACCTTTTGTGATTTTATTAATTTTAATTTTTGTTTTTCCACCCG
>NW_017306361.1:2229006-2254141 GCF_000935625.1 Nanorana parkeri | reverse complement strand
GGTGGGCGGAGTAACGGGAAAGGAATCCGCTGTGCTGAGCGGCTGTGTCACGGTGTCCTGGAAACTTGGGCGGACATCTGTAAACATGTGTGTATGTGTACATGGATCTTCTAGGTGTGTGGATGATGGAAGGCTTTCTTGTGTGGCTAAGGAACTCGATGTGCGAAGGGTAACGGGAATTCTTTTAGCGGAGGACCGCCGGGTTTAGAGAACTGACAGGTGGGCGGAGTCACATGGACGGACTCTCCTGCAGACGGCCACTGTGTCAGTTGGTACTGATTGCTCTGACAGAGAATATTTGTTGTGGGAGTGTAAATAGTGAGATAAATGTTAGTGTGTGGTGGG
This sequence comes from Nanorana parkeri, assembly GCF_000935625.1. Taxonomy (NCBI): domain Eukaryota; kingdom Metazoa; phylum Chordata; class Amphibia; order Anura; family Dicroglossidae; genus Nanorana; species Nanorana parkeri. The sequence continues at coordinate 2,253,796 of NW_017306361.1, read as the reverse complement.
GGGTAAGTATATGTGTGACCATGAAAAATGATGTGTGAGGGATGGCTGAATTGTTCATGGCCACACATATACACGTCAGAGCAATCAGTACACATACACACATGTTTACAGATGTCCGCCCAAGTTTCCTGGACACCGTGACACAGCCGCTCAGCACAGCGGATTCCTTTCCCGTTACTCCGCCCACCGGTCTTTTAAACCCGGCGAATCTCCCACCAATGTTACTCACCCTTTCACTCGAGCTTGAAAAAGAGGAACACCTCGAAACGCGTCGCTCCTTTACCACTGTTCCGTGCACGTCCTCTCCCAGCCCTCGGTCCCTTTCACTCCGTCACGTCCTAAGAACACTGCCATCAAGACCATAGGCAGCTTCTTCACCAGTTCCCGGGCACATACAGCATTCAGTCCACATTGATTCCTCCTTCATCCATCCCTCCACTTGCTGGGAGACACCGAGTACATCTTGCACTGCCCACACCCCAAAAGGGCCCTCCATGACAGGACCTCGGCTTCACAAGTAAGTCCTTCACCTTTTGTGATTTTATTAATTTTAATTTTTGTTTTTCCACCCGCCACATACAGACACTGGTTGTCCCTATAACCCCCCACATTCCCAGGATTTGCGCTCTAATTTTCCCCCTCCTTTTTCTCAGTTCACAGGTTTCTCCCCCTGTTCTTAGAGCAGCAATCCAGATCATTTGCACCCACACAGACCCCACATTCCTAAGAGAGCGCTGTGTTCTTTTTCTGTTTGTTATATTAGCTAAAAAATCTGTAATACAGAGAGTAACTAAAATGCTGTGCAGTGCATATGCAGGCAACCAACTCCAGCAGAGTTACAAACTGTGTTTTATTGGGTGTTTTTTTATTTTCATACTTGACATTATTCACATTTTATAGAAATTGTTTCTAATATTTGCAAGAGCCTCAGTAAGTTTGTCCATGTTGTGTCTTTCATGTAGAGTCTTGTTTCTTTCATTTTTAGATGTATTTTTAAAGATTATTGATTAAAACAAGCTCTACCTGCAAAACGCATGATGGTTCTCCGTCACCTAAAAAAGCTCAAACCAGACATTGTGTTTTTACAAGAAACACATCTTCCCTCTGAAGATGTCGATAGGCTACGTAAACTATGGGTGGGTGAAGTCATCAGCTCTCCAGCTGTGGGACGGCGATCAGGGGTAGCTATCCTTTTCCATAAAAATCTTTCTTATAGCATTGACCACATCACGGCTGACCCGGAGGGCCGTAAATTATTAGTGAAAATTAAAATTCACGATAAAATATATTCATTATATAATTTTTACTTCCCCAATTCCCCCCCGATGGCTTACTTCCAGGAGACCACATCATGGATAATGCAGGATGATAATCCATACAAGTTAATAGGGGGTGATTTCAACACTGTGATGGTACTGGATGAGGATAGATCACGGGGGAGGACATTGCAGTCCAGCTCATACACTCCTTCAGCTACGCCTCTACATGGAATGGCTACGCTTCTCCATCTCATTGATGTCTGGAGAGTCTACTGTTATATCTGTCTGACAATAAAAACTGTTTTAAAAAAAACAGTTTTTAGGTAACAAGTTGATATGGTTTAAAAAAAAAAAAAAAAAAAAACAGACTCGGTCAAAGCTTGGTCAACAGCTGATGTATCCTTAACTCTGTTATTGATATGTATGCATTATAATGGTCGGCTGCATCTGCGTATGCACTGTTATATCTGTCTGACAATAAAAACTGTTTAAAAAAAAAAAAAAACAAGCTCTGTTGTGTTTATAAGCTGAGCTCCAAGATCTCCTTTTTTTTCTGTACCTCTATACCAACCTTCCTTTATGTATTTTTCACTATATAATCAGCTTTAAAATATATGTCTAGACAAAATAAGAAAACATAATTCCTTTAACCTCATGTAACTTTTTGTACGCTCTGACTCTGCTGCATTGAAATTTAAAGCAGCACTATCAGCCCTGCCCCGTTCATCCAAGTGAGATTTAGAACACCTCCCCATGTTATAGAAAAAGGGGAAGGGGTGTTCTGTTCTGTAATGAGCAAGCAGCCTAAGACAGCAAGTGTGTCACTGGCAGAATCACCAAGTTAAACTAAAGGTAACAAAGCCTGAGAAAATATACCGATTGCAGGCACAGCATTTAATGATTAGTACATTGCAACCAAAGAAAGTTATATTGCATTTTCATTGTTAGGCTTTATACTTTTATTGTTTACATTAATTGGATAATGGGAACCAGATTAGTATTACTGCATAGAGTGAGCAATTAAGTTTCATATTTTATTCTCCAAGAAAATGAAGCAAGCTATTTTATTAGTCCATAAGGGCAACAATCCCACCTCTGTTCCCTATTTCCATTTCCCTGCTTCTTATAAATACACCTCTTAACTATGCCTTTAGGGTGGTCATTGATGCTGAACTCCAGGAAAAAATTACAACTATCTTTGCAGTGGGGCTTTCCCAACACTGTAGGGGTTAAATGCTCGTTCTTGTTATTGGTACCATTAGAAGCAGTTTTACTTACCATATCCCTCTCATTCTCCCGAGTGATCAAAAAGTGGATCGTTTTTTTTCCAACTCACTTTGTATTTTTAATTGCATGTGCCTACCATGACTTCCACTGCTTTGTAATAAATGAAGCCATATTTTCACTTTTCATACAACAAGTTAATTCACAATCTTTTTACAAAATACATGCAAACAGGAATATCCATTTTTCAAATTCACCATTCATACAGTACTTGGTTTGGCTTTCCTGAAAGAAAATGTAATAAGTGTTTAGCAAAATGAAATCAGCCTAGCTGCAGTTTTTGGTAGGCAGGATGACTTAATTTTGGAAGAGCTCTGAGTGTCACATTGCCAGAATATCATAATTAGATTGAGCCCATCATTTTTTACAAGTGTTCTTGTCTTAGCATTTTCTAGTAGGAATTTGTAAGCTCTTCAAATTTGAAGGAACCACCTACAGGATATGCCTATAGGGAATATTCTGAGCTCAGTAATGTATAGAGCTTAGATTTTTATTTCCAATTTCTATCAGACTGGATAAAATAGCAGCACATCGGACAAATTAATCTTGTGCCCCTGTGGAACTGCGTTGACTGCTGCATATCTTATTACTATATCCAATGTGGAAGTAAAAAGAAATATACTATATCATAGAAAATATATGGAAACCACTACACCGATAACTGTACAAAAAGGTACTAGAGAGGACTTAAAAATGTCATCAAAAGACATCATAAAAAGGTCAAATTTTAACTACAAGTTTCACGTTTTAATTTTCTAGCAGTGAATTATTGGCTGTTTTTTTGTTATTTAAAGTAAATCTGTAATCTGCACACAAAAACATATATCTTACCAGAAGATGCTGTGGCTTCTTCACATTCCTCTTCCATCCTGATCTATAATTTCAGCCAAAAGGTAAATTTCACACATCTGGCCATGGGGCATACAGGGAAATGTGAACATTATGAACACATCAGAGGCATTTTTGACTTTTTTCAAGTTCAATTTCTAGGGCTGTACTTAACTTTAAAAAGGGTTTCAAGAAAATCCCCCCTCATGATTTAAGCCAATCCTTGGAACAATATCATGACCAATTTAGACAAGTCCACTCAAGAAAGACAATTGGTTACTAATTTCTTCCAGCAAAAAATAGATACAAAATAGAAAAAAGTTAAAAATGTTGCTGCTCATTGGAGCATGTGCAAGGGGCCTCAAATATTCAGAAGTATGTATTTACAAGTACCCATATAGTACCTTTACATAAATTCATGTTTAATCTATATAGCAGGGCACCCTATTTAATTTTAACAGCTGTTTAAAAGGTAAGTGAACCTATGTTTAAAACTGTATCATCCAAATAGGCAGTTGATGTGCTGCTAGAGTGTATATATAAACCAGTACCTCCTCCTACAGAAATCAAGTACCCTCTTAGCACAGTAGTCACATTTCTATATGAGCTCTATATGAAGTGAAAATTATAAATAAAGGTATCATCTTTTAATGATAGTGAATAAATGCAAGGTGGTGGGAAGTGTCTTTCTTCAGCAGTGTCTTTAAAAGTTTAGGAAATGAACCAGTGGTTGAACATATCCATTTATTGGATGGCATAAAACTACACATCAGTCTAAGACTACCCTGTTGACATGGTGACAATGCTGCTGCAAACTTTTGATGTAGAAAATACAGCACTGCTATACAGTTAAAGAAAGTGAAAAATCAACAGATCTACAGGTTATAAAACAATGTTACCATTGGAACTCCAATAAACAAAAACTTTTGTGTTTATGCTATTGACAGACTGTATCATATATGCATATTTTTTGCTTTTGCCCAAAGCTCTATTCCTGTTCAATGTGGTAGCTATTAAATCTATAGGAGCATCCTACAGATATACAGCAATAAATAAACTTGGGGTAAGCACATCTGGATATTGATTCTTGTCTTAGGCCTGGTTCACATCTAGTGGTTTTGGTGCACTAGGAAAAGTGCTTTTAGATGCCCAACCCAAGAAATTCTATGATTTTCAATGGCCCCTGTTCACACCTGAGCAGCAAAATGCAAGCAGAAAAATGGCAAACACAGAAAAAGGTACATGAGCTTCTTTGGCCAGTTTTAAGCTTGTTTTTCCCCATAGACTTTAATGGAAATGCCAGAAAAAGCATGACAGAAGCATGTTGCACATTTATGTGCATTTGTATGCGCGTTCATCCATTGACCGCAATGTTTTTTTAAGCTGTCAATCGAAACGCGTGTCTTCAGGGGTATGCAAGTGCCAAGCTCATACAAGGCAGTTAAAGATCTTACATGTGTTTGTACCTAACACAACAAACAGCTCTTTTAAAAGTATGCAAACTTTTGAGGTGCCCCAGTCTAAAATGTAAAAACACAGAAAAATTTAACTATGTAAAAACCAGCATGTGGCCTCCCCCCCCCCCAAGATCGATATCACACATGTCCTAGACAGGGGTCTGATATTGATTTTAAGGGGTTTCTCCAGGCAAACTGCCCCCCCAAAAAAAATATGAAGTAGAGTTTCCCACTTTACATCAGAGTGCCCTTTTTACATCAGAAGCCCCTTCACTTTAAAATCCTCAACCCTTTAGCAAAATTTGAAGGCACCACTGACAAAGCCAGAAGGCACACCAAGGTCCAAAGGCTGTCCTAGAGAATGGGGTTGATTTACTAACCTTTTAAACACACCACGAACGTGTATACACCTCTGTAGTGTGTTCCCTCCCAGCATGATCTATGGGAGGAATCGAAACACCTTTGTAGTGTGTACACACCCAGCAGGTGTGTTGTTCAAAGCCCTGCAATGAATTGCAAGGTAATGTGGTGTAAATTAGCTCTATGTTATGTTGCTTGCGTTGATGAATGCAGGAATGTAAATGCATGAGCTAACCATTTTTGTCTAAACTGTGAAGCAGCATTATATATGCATCATGTGCATGATTTTTCCATATATGGCATTAGTGGAAATAGGCTTTTAGAGACTTTTTGGTTGATAAATACGTTTTGCTGTGTGAAAATCACACACACCTGGTGTGTGTGTGTGTTTAGGTTAGTAAATCAACCCCAATGTGTCAGTTAAAAGTCCTAAGCTCGGGCAGGATGGTTCATGGCAATCTTAAAGTCAGACACTAAATTGACATTTTATTTAAATAAAGTAGGCACAATGCTGCACTATTATGACAAATGAAATGTGGAAGTTCAGATTCTTACAAATGCCATTCTTAACTGGTTCCCTGTAACACATGGTAAACAGCTTGTAAGGCATGCTCAAATCAAATGTGATAGTACTGAGAGGTCACTTTAGCATTTCTTAAGCATACTTTAATCTGAATTAAGTGCTACTGAAGCTTAATAAATAAAGCCAATTAGTAATCCAAATTGTAATTGTTTGTTGAAAATATTTGTCTGTTCTAACAAAAACACACTGGGGGAATTTATCAAAATTGGAGCTGACAGAAATGGACCAGTTGCCCATGGCAACCAATCAGCTTCTCTCTTCAGTTTGTTCAGTTTAGATTTGAAAATGAAAAAGAGAAGCTGATTGGTTGCCATGTACAGCTACTCCAGATTTTGTCTGCTCCAGTTTTGATAAATCCCTCTCAGTGTGCATTGCCCAGTTTCACTTTCTTAACAGAATCAATGTGATCACTGCCAGTTATTTTTCTGTTAATATGAAAATAAGCATTTTACTAAGTCCCGGTGATGAGTCACATTTTTTTCTCTTCAGAAGCACCTGCACTTCATAGAACACTGGTTTTCTTTGCCAATGGCTCCATGTCCCTTGTGGTCATTGTGATATACTGTATGCCATGTAACAGATGTTCTGATCTTTGCCTAGATATTTGAAAGAGGGAATCATTTGATTTGCTCATAGTGATGAAAAGGCAGATCGCTAAGCTCAGAGGTATAAAATCTATACCAGGATGTCTTCACATTATGGTTTATGGCATCATCTGGTGGTTATTGTTAAAAAATGCATGACTGAATTGTTTAACCGTACAATATACATTATTCTACAGAGGGAATGTTAGAAACTAACAATATACAAAAATATTATGTCATATATTGTCTGAAATGTTATTCTGTTTCCTTTTTTATCCACGGCACACCTGCAACCACAGCTGTCATACATAGTGTTTATCTTAAAAAGAAATGAACAGTGTCGTTTTTGCCAGAATCTTTAGCAGAAAGTGCCGTAGCTGATAATGACTGTTATGCATTTTAGATACATCCATAATAAAACTTGATTTGTATCTAAATTTTATTTTTGACAAAGTATACTTATAAAGAGAATGTGTCATCTAAAATAACACTTGGGACCTTATGCATTAAATCTTGGAAAGGAAAGCAGTTCAATGTGATAACTATATCATATGGGATCTCAGCACTATTTGTGTCAATTCATTGTTCTGCAAGTGGGAAGGGGGATCAGGATGAGATAAATCTGCTGAGAAACTATTTTCCTGTCCCGTAAACACAACATTATGAAAGAGAGAATTCAAAAAGTAAGGGAAATCCATTCTTAGACAGATGTCATCACAAGAGTTGTCCACTTTGGAAAGCATCCCCTCTGTTCTGGTGTTGTTCTGTTATCGTGATCACCAGGACAAACAGCATGTACGTTCCCGCGCGCACACGTCTATGCGCCAAAGCATATTTGCCAGGAACTTTTAGCATAGGATTGTGTGCACATGCACACATGTGCGTACATGCACACATGTGCGTTTGAAGCAGGGATCAGTTTTCAGGTCAGTATCTTACAACATTAGTGTCTAATTGATAAAGTAAACTGTCTGGGAAGGGATTGCTAACAACCAAACCCAGGGTCTCGAGCGTGCAGGCATCTAACATAAGTTGTGCCTCTTTGCAGATGATGCCCTCCTATTCATAACTAATCCTCTTATCTCTGTGCCCAACCTCCCCCCTACCCTGTCTACTTTCTCTAAATATTTTCCAGAATGACAATCAACAATGCAAAATCTAATCTAAATCAAAAACGTTTCCCTTCCCCCAAAAATCTCTATACAACACCAGATTGAATTCCAGTGGGCTACTGACAAACTACAATATTTGGGGATACCTTTGACATATTCATACAACAAACTGTTTGCTGCAAACTATCCAGCCATGTTAAATAAACTTAACTCACTCCCTACAGCCTAGAGCCGATGATATAATCTTCTAGTTTTGGTGGATTTCTGCTTTAAGAATTTCTATTTTTCTAAGTTTTTCTGCTATAGGCTCTACTGTATATCCTTAGGATCCTACTAGTTAGAAGGTTCATTTGGAACCACCAAAGACGACATGTGTCCTCCCATGTCTCCTATCTTTCATGACTTGAAGGGAGTCTGGGTACCCCAAATTTCCACAAAATACCATGCTACCTCAGAAATACCCCTCTGGGTAAGATGGACTTAGACCCACTTCAAATTAATAATATCCTGTAACTTCCTTTAAAATACAGATATAAATTACAAAACCCTGTTACTGGCCATTCCCTTAAAATTTGGGATTTCACTAAATACTCCAGCCAGTTGATATTGCCCCAGCTACCACTTTTGTCCTATCTACATAGCCCGTACATCGCTCTGGGCATTGACTCCACTGACTCCTTCCAGAGATAGGTTCACTGTACTTTCACCGTCTTGTACAAATTATATTCATTGGATGGTATAAAACCATTTTAATTCTTTCAGAATAAATATAGGCTTCCTGCCTCTATACTTATTTGATACCTCCAGATGAAGCACTTTATCCTTAGCAATGCCAGAGTGCAACAATCCAGAGCTATCACACAATTTGAGCTTAAATGCTAGGATGATCCACATAGCACTGTCCTCATTTCTCTTTTATAAATGTCGATTCTTAACTGCCTCCAGCAGAGTATGTTGCAAAAAGGAAGGCCGAGTTGGGTTGCTGTCTGGTAAGTCCGGTTTCAAAAATATTCTTGCAATTGAAGCAAACTTCCCTGCAGGAATCACTAACATTTTACTTTGGATACTCTGCAGCATGCTATCATGACTGTTCAGCTATGGGTAGGTACATCCACATTTTGTGATCCTGTCTGGTAGTACACGCACTATAGTCTAACGTATATAGACAGATAGCATTTTTCTGGGCTCTCCACTCACCCCAGATCTATGTGAACCCCTACTTAACAAAAAAAACCTTATAGTATTTAACCCCACCAAATGTGTTTATTTTTACAGCTGCTAAACAAATTATTGCTAAATCATAGTTTTATATTTTTTAAGAGCAGGATAAAGTCAACTCAATTACAAACAAAGATTAAATCACTATTGGACAGAATATGTAATTTTGATCTCACATGGACCACTTGGATCAGACACTTTCTTCTGCCTACTTTTTATAGACATCTTCTTCAACTGTAAGAAATGCAAATGATGAGCACTGGTTGGCTCCCTGCAAAGCACAGGTATCCCGCCCACAAAACTTCCTTCTCCTTCTCACTCCTTTTCCTTTTTCCCTTTTTAGGTGTACATTTAATAAACCATGATAAAACTAGCTTCATCACAAGTTAACTTTACTCAGCAGATCTCTTTGTTTTTCTCAGCTGCACAGAGGCTGTTTAAGAACCTGCGAAAAGAAAACTTATCACACGAAACAGCTGTGAAAGGCTGAGATAAGTCGTCACGGTGATCAGTAGAGAAAGCAATGCGGGGAATGTATTCTGAGCTGCACAATTACATCCTTTGTGGTAATCTACAATCCTCCTGACAGGATCATAGTTTACTCTGCCAAACCACCCAATAACAATATTAGAAAGCACCTCTATAGCAAAAATGCAACAGTTATTTCTCTGTTAAAATGATGAAAATTGCTAAAAAGCAGGATTTACATGTTCCGATTTGTTCAGCATGTACCAGTACTAAAGCATGAATCAAACTACCAGAGGCGGCCGCAATGCGAGGCAGTGATGGGGTTAAACATTCTAAAGGGGCACTCTGATGGAGCCAAGCAATGTAAGTGGGCACTCTGACACATGCTGGAAATTAGAACGTTTGGCATCCCTGAAAAAAGCCTGCTGTCCCGAGATAGGTGCATCAGCACTGTGTGTGTGCAAACACACTAGCAGCAGTTCCCGTTCGTGCGCGCCGCCTAGCGGCAGGCACGAGCGGGGCAGGTTAGGACATTTAAAAACGCCCACCCGCATTCCGTCCGCTCCTTTAATCACAACAGCTGGACAGCAGGTGGTTAATTATTTAATCTAATTAAACATATTATTTAGTATATCATATATTTAATTATATAATATATGTACACACATATATCTATATATATCTATATATATATCCAGTGATAAAGCAGTTCTCTACTTTTCTCCCTTTATTAAACAGGTACATTCCCATTACTTTCTGTGTACTTATCACCAGGATGAGAAGAGGTGAGATATTTCAGTTCCTACCTGACTTATCACGGGTTATTAAACACCATTTTCTAGACTTTTCACTTTGCTAAGATGAGAAAAGCCTTCTCACTGCTTATCTCACTCTTTCACAATTTATTAAACGTACACCTTAATGTATAACTACTTTTTAGTTTATCTCTTCTTTCCACTAATTTTTCCTTTTATGTTTCATGTTTGTTATTGTTCTTTGAAGCTAGTTTACATATAACAAGGTCTATATTGCATTGTATTGCAATACCACCATTTCCTTCCTGTCCATGCCCCATTTACTACTGCGCTCGTGGGGAATGGGGACAGAACACAGACCTGCAATTGCAAGCTTTCATAGTATTGGCACCAGCACCATGTTACGATGGACCTAATAAACTGTATATGATGTTTTGTAAAACTCAATAAAAACTTATTGAAATTAAAATTGTATATAATTACTAGTGTACTCCTTTTAGTGACAGGTTAATAATTACATTTGATATTTTAACCAGTGTACCTTTGTGTACAGTAGAAGGTAAGTTTTCTTGAACTGTAAAGCATTCTTAGTAACATGAAAATAATTATTATGTAAATTAAATGTGCATATTAATTGTGTTTGTTGTGAATGCATTAAGCAATCATTTGCTGCAGATGGATTTACAAATAAAAATTATTTTGGACACGTTCTGTAAGAGACAGGTGGCTCATAATGTAGTTATTTTTGTCCAGACAGTCTTCATCCCTGTCTACAAATACATACAAACAGCAGAAGGTTGGAGCTGATCTTCTTTCCTTCATGCAGAAACTACAGCTGGTCTTTATGAAAGAGCCTTTCCATTCCTTCAGTCTTATACAGCGGAATAATACACGATGAAAGGTAATGAATCATATTAATATTCTTTACTGCACAGTATTTATTGCGCTTATTTAAAGGTAATTTGTCTTCATTTTACAAAATATATGTGTATGGTTACAAAGAAGATGTACAGTATTATCATTTTTGCTTTTCTGTGCATCATTAGGATATATAATATTTAAAGTGGTTGAGAAAGATGATGTGACAGGTAATGTCCCTATAAGAACCGCCAGCCCCTGTCTCAGAAAAACATTGCAATAAAATCAATAAAAACTCACATTTCACAATGAGCTTTTAAAATTAGACCTTTGCAATTCAATAAAATATATTGAAGTCTGCCAAGAAACCAACACTTCCTGGGGAGTGTCTGTCTCCTGTGTCTCCTGCTTTTGGTACCTTTCTTTGTATTGTGAAAGCACTTAATCACACAACCCCAACACAGAGACCAAACTCTCACCCACAGCTACTGATCTCAAAGTAATGATCGGAGCTGGAAAGACTGGCTCCCAATCACGTGATCACTGCCATAGCCAATCACAGTTATAACTAAATTCAGAAGCCTCCCCTGTATCTCCTTCTCCTCTGAGACGAAAAAAAAAAATACATAGCACCTTTGTGGAGATATCTCTCTGGAAAAACAGGCTGTTAAAATAGTCTGTTAATAATAACAATAATACTAATACTACTACTAATAATAATAATAATAAAAAAGATAAAATAGTTAGATATGGGCTTGATCTACATTAGTGTCATTATCGGCATTTGTGCCAGTGTCAGTATTTTTCAGGTAGGATATAATTTTTTTTTTAATTTAGTGGCAGGGTCAGAGTCAGCATCAGTGTCTATGTGATTAAGGTAGGATTAAAAAAATCAAAATGTACAGTATTGTTTTTAGGCCCTACAATGGGTACAAGAAGTAACTAATACACACGCACATATGTGGTATTCTCATGCACATCAGGAGTAGGAGAATTGATTTGGGGTTGTTTTTTTAGGAGATATTCAATAATATTTGCCACCAAAAGAAGGCCCCAAAACAAGGTATAAATCACCTGGATACACTAGGTTGTTGCAAAGATATGTACAGGCACATGCCAACACACAAAACACAAAAATGGGGCTCTAAGGTCTGTTTACCTTCTTCATAACTGGTGACTATTATTTTTAATATTTCTTTAATTCTATTGGATACATGTTAATATTTTTTAAGTATCCACTGCATCCAAGTCCCCTGTAAATGATAAGGTTCTTTGAATGTTAACCTTATTTCATGATTTATGGTCTGGATTTTTTAAATCTTATTAACATTCACAGATAAATGGCATTGCATCCAATTTTTAAGATCAATGGCCCAATATTAAATTTGCAATGGCAAATAGACAAAGTGCTAACAGGATAGTGCTTTTGGAAGTACAACAACTTATTTTTCCGCTCATCATAAGAAAGCCGACTTCTTATGAAATTCCACCAAATCATCAACGCATTTAGCAACAGTAAAAGCCTGCAATTTCTCACTTAATGCTAACAAAACTAATAACCATACAGGCTGCAAGCTATAAACATTATATTAAATAAACTCTGGCCTGGAACAATTTAGCCCACAGTCACATTTGAACTGGATGTCTTTTGGCTCAATCAGAGCTCATGCCACTTTTTACATTGTTCCCCATCCTTGTGTAGACCAGACCTAATGCCTTTATCACACATGCCTTTATGCACTTACATGCCAGGGCCTATTTGTACAGAAATTCAACCAGTATTATTTGAAACCCTGAGGATCCAGCAGAAAACCATAGCAACGTCATTTAAATTAAATGAAGGCTATAATATGGATATTCCCAAGCGCTGCTCTCATTGTTTTGTTTCATTATCCTGCATGCTAGCTACAGCTCTGTCTGTTTCCTTCTGGTTTTCATATTTAAGCTGCCACTAAGCCTCAATACGTTTTAACATTTGTCAAAGCCTTCTAACAGCTTGTTCAAAGTTACAGTCAGCACTTACATTAAGATCTGTGTTCAGCAATCTCAGACAACACCTGATTGGTGATAAAAGGTCAGGTCAACAGAAGCAACAGGTTATAAATTCTTATCTATCCACCTACACCACTGATTTTCACTCTTGAAGAGCTACAGTAGCTGAAGAAGCTACTGTAGCTCTTCAGTCTCTCTGGGTATGACTCCATGCTGTTTGGTTGGATTGATGCTTATTGGATGGGAATCCAGTGTCCCAACTTATCAGCATGGAGCCTGCTGTTCGGCTGGCTCAATGCTGATTGGCTGGGAAGCCAGCTTCCCGGCCAATCAGCAGGGAGTTGGCCAAACAAAATGGAGTCGGCTTCCCGGCCAATCAAAAAGGCCACGCGTTGAGTCATTACCCACCGCCCGGCTTTCTGATTGGAAAGCCAGCTCAATGTTACCTCGTGGCACTGCTGGTCAGAGGAAATCTCCCCTGACTAGAAGTTCTGCTATCAAGGAAGGTCTCAGAGCATTTGGGTGAGTACAAGTACTTGCCCAAATACTCTGTATCGATACCGATACTAGTATCGGTGCATCGAGTCGAACCTATGGTCGACTTGAACATGCAGCCCATCCTTAATCCCTAAGGCTGGGTTCACACCTGAGCATATTTTTTCAGCTCGTTTTTCAGCTCATTTTTAGCGCATTTTTCCATTCAGTGAAACACGCGTTTCACTGGCGGTATGATTTTTTTTTTTTCCTTTATTTTCTCTATTTACATTTTTTTTAGTTTCTCTTTTAAACTTCCCGCCGGCCCCTCCCCCCTGTGACGCGGCCGCTCACAACGGACGGAACCCAGAAGTCGGCAGCCGCCGGAAGACACATTGAGAAATGCGGACAAGGTAAGACCTGTACGCTGTATTCCCGAGTGTGGCTCGGGGTTACCGCTTTGTTAACCCCAATCCACACTCGGGAATACCAATGTAAATGTGCGGCAAAACGCCTCAAAGAAGCTCCTGTACTTCTTTGGGCATAGGGCGTTTTGCAGCACGTTCCTACGAGCTGTAAAACGCCCAGGTGGGAACCATGCCCATAGGCAATCATTGGTTTTCACATGTTGAGCTTTTTACAGGACGTAGGAACGTGCTGTAAAATGCCCAGGTGTGAACCAGGCCTAATATGTAACCTAAAGGTAAATCCAAAGACTATAAATCTGCTTGAAGCTGTGAACCTTTTTTTAAATTTCTGCTGTACATATTGTTATTCAGAGTAAATTAATAACTTAATGTGTGGTTGAAGTAGAAGTGAAGAATATCATTTTTACATCTCTGTGCCATGTCATATACATAAAACAAGCAATTGGTAACTTATCCTGCCAGTCCTTCACTACTGGAATAAACTACATACATTTTGCTTATTTAACAACAGTTATAATTTGTAAAGATTTTTGGAAACTTGGAACACTGTATTATTTTTTAGGGCACTAGGACATTGGCTGGGTGTTTTTGTAAATGCACATAATATAAACAGTTATTACAGGCTCTCATTAAGGAGACATCAGGCGTCTATTAAACCCTTAGTGTTCCTATAGGCCCCAATAAAACTGATAATGGCTGGATTATGCTTGGTCAGCTTCTTCCCCAGCCATAGTGGCCGGGAAATGACAGCTCAGAAACCGTAAGTGAGATAATGCTCATCGCTGAAATTTTCACAGATTGTGCTCTACTCTCTCCACTGATATCTATTATGGTGATCCTTGGCTCACAGGAGGAACAGCAGAGCCAAGGATAAGGTGGCAGCAGAATTGTTATTATTTGTAGGAGAAAACACTTTAAAACATCAATGCAGCAAGTTAGGCAATGATCTTTGGTAGCCAGAAGTGAATTGTCTTCTCTGCTGGAGAAAAATCAGACCATGCTTAAAATGCACTTGTATTGAGAACTAAACAATCCCCTCTTTTATTCACTATATCCTTTCCAAACTGATCCCTGAATAGAAGGTCTGTGTTCTTTATAACCACTTTCACTGTGTTAATGAGGAAAGTTGCAATCCCTTAAGGAGTACTCCACAACATATAACCAGGACCTGTGCAGTCTAAAGAGTATTTCACCCCCTCTTATTAATCGATTAATATACACCATTCGAAAATAGGGGTTTCTAGAGGCACAAACCATTGCACAAGTGTAAGAAAAATATATAAACTTTTAATTCAATTCATATTTTATACAAATTAGTGATCAGCAAACAAATTAAAACCTAATCAGATAACCACATCCCTTCCATCCTTTTTGACAGCCAGAGTACAAACAAGTACCATACTAAAAGTTCATGTAGAATGTCCATGTATCACTATATTCTTCTTCATATATAGTCAGTCCAAAATATTTCACCTGCCCATAAGCCGGTGAAATATTTTACCTATGTGCAACCGCACCTAGACGGCATCCATGTGTTGCTCAGCAATCTTTGTTATACAGTTACATGGGTGCAGTGCATTAATCTACAATACTTCTACGACTTACTGAATTAATAAATCAACTCACCTTATAACCATGCTATTAATCTATTGTACATATATTCTATTATTCTGTAATCTTGCATTATTTACAGATATATAGTAGAATATTCTGTACAATATCTATTGTACAGAATATTCTATTATATATCTGTAAATAATGCAAAGTGTACAAAATGTGTCTGTGCAAACAACACAAGCTGGGCAAAATTTCTGTAGAAAAAAGTGACAGGTGCTCAACAATTCATAGTGTATTTTGACCACTTATTGATTTCCATGCCTATGTAGTCCACTGCTGTGTTTCTCTTTGTAAACAATACGCAATCCAAGTGCTCAAAATGCCACTTCTCTCTTATTGTGTTCCACAACAATGAAAACTGAGTCAAGTGACCCTCCTGTCACCATCAGACTGGCACTCACCTTGTTCAATAGACCTCAACTAACTTAGCTAGATTAATAATGCTTAGACCTGCAATTGGGTTATTTAGCAGAAATCTCCCCTTTCAATTACCCAGTCAGCTCAGCAGTAAAGAAAAATAGATGAAAAATTGCTACATCTCTAACTGCGTGGTTAAAAACAAACTTGCAAAGTCAGTGCATTAAACATGCAGTATTTCTAAATGCATAAATAGCCAAAAAATAATGGAACTCCATACACAGGCTCTATCTGGTTCACTGTCAGCTTTGGCATGGTGTCTGCCGACTCTGTCTTATGTATTATGTCACGTTTGACTTCTTCAGCGGCTGGATTATTAATTTAGTAATTTGTAGAGGTTTTGAAATGAATGTGCAACACCGGTATATCTGTTTCTACACAATTTTGTTTATTGGTTTCTGGTGGTAGCTGCTAGCTTAGGGAAGCTATAGTAACATTTAGCACAAAAGATCTTAGCAGAGATTTGAATTATTTATGTTTTCATTATAAAGGTTCCTCACATGCAGTTTAAACTAAACCCAATTCAAAGCACAAAGTTATAGGTTGGAAAAGTCAATTATAGCATTACAGTCTGGCTACACATTCCTTAGTTTTGTTCAAGATATTAACAAAAAGGTTTATTTGGAGTATGTAAAATATAACATGTTTTGAAGATATTAATGAAAGCATTATCATTAAGAGTGTGTATTATTCCTGATGACTGAATTGGTAAAGTCCAAATGCTTTCTTATCAGGTTATCTTGTTAACTCATTGTTGAACTTTTATACTGTATATGTTATTTAATTGTGTGACCGCCCTGTTCCCATGTGTGTGCTGGGGAAAGGCATATAAAAGCATGTCTATTTTGCAGACATGTTGTGGTGCCATTCATGAATGGGTTGGCCAAAAGTACTGCACCTTCACATGCATGAAATGTGCATACTGTTGCACACACTCAGGTGTGAACCAGGACTTACTCATGGTCAACCACTGTCCGTTTTTAGCAAGCTGGTCCAGAGCAGTAATATCAGCCACTGTTGGAGAACGTGCAGGTGGACAGGAAGTGGCTAAAATACCTTAAAATATCTGGCTAGAGATCAGCAGTGCTTCGATGAAAAAAGAGTGAAAACATAATGTCAATTGCTCATTGTATTGCATATATATATTACAAAAAGCAATTGACATTATTGACATTATGTTCATTATATTTTATAAAGCCAACAGTCATGCCTTATAGTTAAGATCCCTTTTGTCTTGTAGGTAGGTTTGACGGGATCAGTGCTATGATAATCAGTGCTGTCTTTCTTAAATCAATGGATGCTTTGATATGCTAGAAACTGTATGCACAGATAGTGCTTTGGGGAATACCAGGTCTGTTATTGGCTCAGCAAGATCCTTTTAATTTAAGACTGTTCTCAGAGACAGAAAGAGTCGAACATAATTGTATGGCCACTGTTTATCAGCTTCAAAGAGATTTCAGGTGCCATCCAATCACTGTCATGGGAAAGATTTGATTGTGTTCTTTGGACCAATCATGGATTCATGTAAGTGAATAAGGTAACTTACGTAAAATGTAGAGGTAGAAGCCATCAAGTTAAAACTTCACAGAGACCAGAGAAGGACACTAAGCCACACTTCAAGAGAGACTGCGACAAGAAGTCATTTTTCTGAGAACACTTAAACTGCCACAAAGTCCTGTTCTATACAAAATGTGTAGACCAACAACAACTAAGCTAAGTGAGTCCTATTGCATAAAATCATTAAATATAGGATAAATATAGGGTTGTGTATGTATGCATAATTGTAGCAGCCTGTATGTTTTTGTACTGCTTTTACCTGTAACAAGGTAGTTTGTGCACATTGCATTTATGTATAGTAACAGTACATTAAATACTACTTCTGGTTATTTTCTCTTGGTTTTACTACAAATATCAAATAAATAAATAGTTGTAAAAATGTGCCTAGCAAAACACTTATGATATACAGTATTTTATCAAACTAACAGGGCTAGTCACAAAAGGGTGAAGGGTTTGGAGAAGGCAGTAGAAGTGAACAATCTAGGCCAACATAGCTTATTTTGAGAAATTCTCCAATTCAGCTCACTTTTCGGTTCAGCTATGTTGTCCTAGATTGTTCACTTTCACCCTTTTGTGAATAACCCTGTAAATGTTATCCAGTTAGGGTGTATATCTACTTTAAACATCAGTCTGATTTTGTTTGTAAGTTTATTTAGACAGAATAGTGTTTTATTGTGTGTTTGGACTAATATTATAGTTTTTCTTTATTTCAACTCTCTGAGACAAACTTGTGAATACAAGAACAAAGGCAAGGCTGTTTCCCAGTCATGTTTCAAATGTGAAATAAAGTGCTGTAGGCAATACTTTCAATGGTCAACTTTCCAAAATATATGGACAACTTTAACCCCATGTCACACAGCAGGTAAATCAATAACAAAACTTATGTTATAAATTATACAGAAAGAATGCCAGCTTGATGGGTTACCTTTACTGAAGAAAATGTATCTTTCCAGTACCTGGCATATTGTTTTATGGCTTTATAGATAT
Source organism: Nanorana parkeri (assembly GCF_000935625.1). Classification (NCBI taxonomy): domain Eukaryota; kingdom Metazoa; phylum Chordata; class Amphibia; order Anura; family Dicroglossidae; genus Nanorana; species Nanorana parkeri. The sequence goes on along the minus strand of NW_017306361.1, from coordinate 2,235,558 downwards.
TCTGCTGTGTTTAAATCAGCTGCTTGTGCTCATTCATTCCAATACAGAGCAGGTCTCCCGACTTCACACAGTACCCTCTAGGGCTGGCAGTTGTCAGCAGAGGGTTCTAAGTGAAATAGGATGAAATCACAGGACCATGCAAACCTGGCTGAAGCATAATTTATCATCAGTAAAGGTAGATTTATTTTTATAGATTGCATTGACAAGTAAAAATTTATAAATCATAGTAAAAGTGAAGCTCTGTTTTAACTGTGCTTGCCCATGGCTCTACTCCTGGGCCTAGGCTTAGTATTTATGTACAACTAGTTTGTTTTCTTCTTTAAATCTCACTGCTTTATACTAGCTGGAACACAGAAGGGTTGAGGACATAATTACAGTCTGCTGACTCATAGGGCTGGACACGAACTATCTGCAAAGGTATATACTATATAGTAGGAGAATTGTAAAGTATATAACATATCAATACAATTGTGAGCTGCTTACAAGTATATATCATACAAAAGAGCATATGACATATGGTCTGTATGGAATATAGACTATACAGTGCATTGCACAAAGTGGGAACATGTGCAGTAAGGAATATACTCCACACTACTAACACACTGGAGCATTTCACAGTATTGTGTACAACATAGTAGAGAAGTATGGGGTATATACTGTATAGTATAGTGTACAGAGAGGACTGGTTAGATACATACAAAATTACATTAATTTCGAAAAGAAAAATCTGTAATTCCTACTAGTGATCATTCCTACAATCCAGAGAGGAAATATGTTCTATTCAATGCTGACTACTTATGAACCCAGTTTATATATACTGTAGATAAAAAAAGACTACAAACCAACATATCATAAACATACCAACATATCATAAAGAAAAAACAAACAATTCCCCCATAAGTAAACATCTAAAACCCAAGAAAACTAACTGCAAGGCCCGCATAAATCACTGTGTAATAACAATAATGCGTTTATACACAAATAGTAATCATATATGTACAAAATCACCATGCGCAAAAACCTGAGATCAATCATTAAAGTCCATGAATGTCTTTTCATTTGATGTATATATGCATTATATATACATATTATGAAGGTAGCCTGGACAACAAATATGTACTATTCAAAAAAAACAAAAAACAAATATCCAACTTCACAATCTATTCAGGATATCAGATTAAATCAAATAGTAAAAATAGTACTTCTTCAAAATTCCAAATCCGTAATAGCCTGGTGAGATAGCATATTGAGAATACTTCTTCAACCACAAGTAATATATGCTATGTGTCCTGGGGAACCCCCACCAAGGCTCCCTGGTACACAAACTTGCTGTAAATATGCAAAGGCAGATAAATAATGTCTTCAGATTTCCACATATACCCCCTGCTACAGATCCTTGAAATGACTGTACAACTGTATCTCCTGGGGGAGTTTGACACTTCTTATCACTCTCTGCTGTATAGTCAAACATAGATCCGAAATGTTAAAAAAATACATCCACAAAACAGTTCACAGACACAAATATGTGAAATGATGATATCTCCCATGTAGACAAGAAGATGTCCGTTTTACTGCGTGTATCTGCAAATAACCATCTTGAATTCTGACATACATCTGGTACCAGCATGACTCCAGTATATGTATATCCAAGAAAAGTCTTGTGGGTATATATTGGTTGGTTTTGTAAACCATAATATAGCAGAAGCACATCAGTTATCCAGCACCACACAGTCACCTGGCATGTTTCATCCACCCCCGGACTTCCTCAGAGGGGCATGGCACTCCCAAATATTACAGTATTCTGTAACATGTGGAGCAGTGTGTGATGTGGAGTGGTGTGTAGTAGATAACAGAACAAACTTTCTAGCGGTACATTCAAAAACAGATTGGGGCTATACTGTAAAATACAGGGAAATGCCAACTTTGGTTGTGCCAGGACAGCAGACACATAGGTGGATGGGCATGAAAAGACTGACATTTATGTGAGAAAAAAAATTAATGATGAGCTTCTCTACCATGGCCAGGTCTCAATGGCAGATTGTTACACTAGGAACCCTGGTACCTGGCAAGGCACAAAGATTTGTTAATCCAATATCAACCCTGGTTCTACACTCTCAGACCAAACTTCTTGCTTTTCTGCACCTAGTAACCATGGTAGGTATAGCTACTGGCCCACTTGCACGTCCTGACTACCTCAAAATCATGGAACCAAGAACCCAAGTTCTCCTTTGTCCCTTGGGTATGGATGCTGCTTCTATAAGCCTTACCATGCTTCTATCACCATAATAAGCCCCAATATCATCAAAGTGAAAACATTTGCCTGGCAAGCTGCAATATATTATATTTTACATTTTTGTTCTTGGGTTTAGTCATGTTTTAATAATTGTTTCAGCATGTCATAATACCCCTTTCTCTGCATTTTAGAGTGTATTGGACACAACTTTGTAACTGTCACATCTGGGGGAGGCTCCTGATGAGTAAAGTGAAGGTCCAGCCTCCTGCAACTGCCAGAACATGCTGAAGTTAAAGTAGTACCAAAGCTTTTTGTCATTAAAACACTGGTATGGATCAGTTGGTCAATAGACATAAATACTTTTGAAGAAGCAGTTCAAAAACACATACAATTGAAATCTTTACCATCGCAGCCTCTGGGTTCCTGTGCACCTTTTTTTTTTTTGCTGGAATGCACAAAGGTTGGTGGAAACACCAAAAACTTCAGGAACAGAGTTGTGGATTATGGCATTTAAATTAGCTTATTCTGCTATTGCATGGTGAAAGAGCGCATATTAGTTTTTCACCTGTTCACTAGAACTGTGTGTTAATATATGTAAGAGACTTGACTGCAAACCTGTTCCGGCTGAAAGATGTATGCAATCTTAAGGTGCCCATACCCCTTACAATTATCTGCAGATTTTTTGTGGTGAGATGGAAAAGGTGGAACAGATTCCTCCATCTACACTTAACTGTGTGGATATAGTATTCTCCACCTGGGCCAAGCTCCAGTATCTTGTTAGTCTGCCCCGCTGGCTCCCAAAATACCTAAACAGTCTGATTGGAAGCAGGCATTGTTCAGGTGTTTTGAGAGCCAGCGGGGCCGACTAGCAAGCTACTGAAGCTTGTCCCAGTGGGATATTCCTCTATCCACACAGTTTAGCGTGGATGGAGGAATCTGTTGCACTTTTTCCATCTGACCAGAGAAAATCTGCCGATAATTGTAAGGTGTATGGCCAGCTTTATGCTTAAAGTGACATTAAACCCTCAGGTAGTTACCCTTACTGTAATCCATGGTAGTTTCCCTTCTCTTTGCTGCTCTTCCTTTTAAATCTGTATCTCTTCTCATGCTGGGTTGTGAACCTTCACACAGACAACATGTATCCATTTCAGAGACAAGGCAGTCTGCTGCAAAACAGAAGTTCTGCCCAGCATGAGAAGAGATACAGATTTAAAAGGAAGAGCAGCAAAGAGAAGGGAAACAACCATGTATTACAGTAAGGCACACATTACAGTATTGTTTTATGTTAAAAAATCTGAGGGTTTAATGTCACTTTAAAGCTCCTGGGAAATGTGCAGTGGGCCATAGACGTGTGCATGCTGCACTATGCACTCACAAGTAACGTACGGGTGCACGCATGTTTGCACACTGGCACACGCTCATTAGGGCACACTCTCCTTATTTAAACAGACAGGAATAAATGAGCCTGTTGCTGAGTGGTTGTACATGATAATATATCTATGCATTTATTTTTGCACCTACACTATTTATACATTATCAGCAACCTACTCTCACCCTGAACAGACTGTGACTTTATTTCCAGATTTCAATTTATTTTTTTCACTTGAATAAATGCATGAAGTTTGGTCCAGTCTGCAGAGAATCAATACTTTGCAAAATATGGTTACATTAAACTTGAGCCTCTGCAGATTAGACTTATTTGCATTTAAATAATCAAACAAATCACAGATTTCAAACTAATGATTTGATCAGCACATTGTGAGGCTTATTTACTGTTCGTCAATGTGAACAAAATATTTAAAATTCATGATACAGGCTGTTGTCAGAAATTATATATGACTATTAATGCCAATTGCTATACAAATTAAGCATGGATAGTATTTGCTGGCAATACTGGGAAGCGTGACAGTGGCAATAAGAATATGTTTATGTACGGAAGGGTGCCCATTCCAAACCTGTCATTTTATTGACAGGTTTGCGTTAAACCCACCCAAGTAATACTGTATCTCTCAAAATCAGCTGTATGGTGTTTATTTTTTTTAATCACTACAATCGTACTGAACACCTGTTTCCCTGTACATAAGCTAATGTTTTTACCATTTCTAGCCATATTTGCTTGGACTCTAAATTATATGTTTTTATTATTGATGCATGTGCTTTTTTTCTCCTTTCTCCTTTTTTCTCAGTTTTTTCCATCTGCAGCTATCTGAAAGACATTCTACATGGGGGTAACATTTTCAAGTTTTGTCTTAGGCACAAAGCAGCTTGCCCTGCTACTGATATGGATTAACAAGGGAACCATAACAGTTCATTTTTATTTATTTTACACAGGTGTGCTTATTCTTTAGGTCCTATAATTCTTATGGGTACAAAGAGCATGAACAACACAGCTGTGCTTTGATAGCATTAGAGCTCAGGTTGTGTTTTCCTTTGTGCACACTGGCAATCATGTGTCATGTATTGTTTAGCCTTCACACCAGTACCCTGTGTGGTGATAAGCTTGTATGCAATCCTCTGTGGTCACTGAAGGGTGGCAATTAGTTTGCTTTTCTTTATATTTAAGGTATGGCTCACTCTTGCGTGCCTGATATGCATGTTGTTCACAAACTAAGATACAAAGGAAGGGAACGTTAAATCCAGCAGCCTATTGTAGATTGCATCATTTTGATACATGCTATTTTCACAATCCCTCACTGCTGAAACAATCTTCATGTCACAGACACACACACGATCCACCCCTGGGAAATGGTAGCCACAATCTTCTAAAATCAACCTGGCTAAGAAATAGCTAGGTTTCTACGGCAACTAGTGAAGATGTACAGTAGATGCAGCAACTGCAATCTCCAAGCCCCTTCTCTGGGGCTTATTGAAGATACAAACTTGACATGCCATTAATCTCTCTTTTTACAAATGCTCCACCTACTGCATCTTTATAGACAACGTAATTTAGCTTTTTCTTCACGGATGATTCACTTTGAACTCTTATTTAACTAAAAAAAAGAGATAAAAGAATACTTATAATAATATGTAAAAGAACCTATAAGTTCAACAGATAATTAATTCAAGTACACATCTGGTCTAATTAAATTTAAAAAAAGTTTATTGTTCAAGAGATGTTCAAATCAATATAAACTAGTAATGTTTTCCTTGAAATAGAGAAGTAACTAATATGCAAATTCCCTCCCCAAGACCCACAATCCTCACAAACTATTTGATTAAAAATACAGTGTATGACGAATCAATGCTCAGCCTGTATTTTGCCTGGTTCAGACCTGCTCAGGTATGAGAGGATGGGGAGATATGTGCTTAGAGCAGTTGTGAAGATAGGCACGGCATACACAGTACACATACCTTCTCAACAAAAAGGTTATCATTTTTCTAAAATTGCATTGTGTTATGTTATGGGGATATTCTATACACCAAATGAGTTGAGTTTAGCAGAGTTCTCCTTAAAATAGACGTATAGCTGCATACAGTTAGGGGATGATTTATAAATCCTTCACCCAGACATAAGCTCGTGAAATGCTGCTTGCACTGCATTCTCGGAACTAGATTTTAGCTGAGCAGATGATTTACAAACTATCCCCTTACATTTGCATTATATCGTTAGGATACGATTGCAGTCTTTTATTCCTTAAAAATGGCAACTAAAGGGTTAATAAGAAATGAGATGTGATATTTTAGTTAAATGACTACAGAGTGAGTTTCTGGGAAGCCCACACAGTGACTCAGGGCACAATCTAGTTTTTACTTTTTGTAAAAGTACATATTTTAATCTATGACTGACATGTGGTTATGTAATACACAGTATATTGAGCACACAGGTCTTTTGTCCCTTGAACAAAATAAAATTAATATTTCTCCCTTCTCATTCCATAAAAAATTTAGACTTGAAACTTAAACTGAATATCTCAGTAACTTTACAAGTTTACAAGCATGAATATCAGTCTCATATTTAAAAAAGGTGTACACAATATTTATTATTTCCAAAATATAATTACACATAAAGACATTATTCATTTAAAGAAAAACTCCAGGATTTTTTTTTTAAATAGCGCTTGAAGTGGGGCTACCCCCACACTGCAAGGGTTAAGTGATCATTTTGTCTAGGGCGGGTGCTAGACCAGTAACAGCAGCCTCTTCTCCCACGGGCCCTGGTGGTCTAAGGAGCCGTGACATCATCACATCTAATGCAGTCCATTAGACAAGAGGACACGAGGGACATTCAACAGACAAAGTGCAGAGCGAAGAGGTGAGTATTTCTTCTTTATTTTTGCTCCAGAACAAAAATTATTTTAAAAAATCCTGGTATGCTTCTT
>NW_017306361.1:2217966-2228934 GCF_000935625.1 Nanorana parkeri | reverse complement strand
TGTATACAGGGCAGCCTTCAGAAATTTTGGGGCCCCTTACACAACTTTAGGCCTGGGCTCCCCCAGGCTTTTTTACCTGGCTGTCCCATCGAGACCGCCCATCGGTCGTCACTCCAGGTCCTTCAATGCACTTTTATTTTAGCACTGTTACAACTTAATATATGAAGTTGAAATTAGGGCTGCAACGAACGATTAATTTAAAAATGGATTAGTTAGCCGATTATTAAGTTCGATTAAAAAGGGCTCCAGTGAAGGACTACTAGTTTGTATTGAGATTGTAGTCCATCACAGGAGCAAGCTTGGCGTGGTTGAAGTGAAAAAAAGTGTGGTGTGCAATATAGTACATTATACAGCGCAATGCAGAATACCAGCAGCTATAGAGGAATACAGCAAATCGCAGCAATAGTCCTTTATACTATAATGTACTATTGCCTTAGCCGGGCCGGTGCAGTCACATGACGGGTGTCGGGGATTTGAGCACGACAGGTGTCAGCCGGGCTCCATCATACCCATCCTCTGCACCCCATCCCACCATCATACACATCCTCTGCACTCCATTCCACCATCATACCCATCCTCTCCATCCCTGCACTCCATTCCACCATAATACCCATCCACTCCATTCCACCATCATACCCATCCACTCCATCCCTGCACTCCATTCCACCATCATACCCATCCTCTCCATCCCTGCACCCCATTCCACCATCATACACGTCATCTGCACCCCATCCCACCATCATACATGTTCTCTGCACCCCATTCCACATTGGTATCTTATGTGCCCCCCCTATATATTGTTCCTAGAGTCGCCACTGAATGTACTACATTAGACACCACACTTTTTCTTACTTCCACCGCTCCAAGCTCGCTCCCGTGATGGACTACAATCTCAATACAAACTAGTAGTCCATCACTGGAGCCATTTTTTTTCCTATTAATTGAACATAATAATCGGCTAACTAATCGATTTTGAAAATAATCGTTAGCTGCAGCCCTACATTATACATTATATACTATACATAATGTACTATTGCTGGGATTTGTAGTCCTCTATAGATGGTGGTATTCTGCATTGCTGTATAAATGATTATGCAGCGCAATGCACAATACCACTGACCAGTTATAGAGGAATTACAAATCCATTATACAGCGGCACAATGCAGAATACCACCAGCTGTAGAAGAACAACAAATCCCAGCAATAGTACATTATACAGGCTGTATACAACAGGAAACATTAAAAAGGTTTAGAATGTTGTTGCTGAGCGACTTACTTTGAGTCGTGGGCCCCTGATTGTCGGCGGGAAGCGGCGAGTCAGGAAGCGCACAGGGAGGAGCAGAGGCATGTCTTCAGTGTGCGCGGCTTAACTGGCATGTGCGGTAGGCCTGGCGTGTGCGGTGGGCATGGCGTGCAGTGGACAGGCAATTTAATTGATAGCCGACTAATCAACGATTAGCCGACTAATCAACAATGGAAAACGTTGATAACGTTTTCCATCGTCGATTTTAACCGACTAAAGCGAATAGTTGTTGCAGCTCTAGTTGAAATGTGTATTCCAAGTCATCCGTACATTCAATATTTGTCCCTAGGTGACATTAGGGGTCTGAAAGACCCCAGATGTCTCCATAAAGAGGACCTGTCACACCCGATCTGCTATTACATAGGGTGCTTGTTAGCCCCCTATGTGATAGCAATAGAGTTAGTGTAAAAAAAAGTGTTTAAAAATTAAAGTCACAGAAGAGAAATATTTTTTTTTAAGTCCCCCTCCCCCCACATGCATGCACATACACATGCAAACACGCGTCGGTGCGCTTACGTGCAAAAACAATTGCGCTAATCTTCTGGTGTTGTAAACTTTTTATCACTCTCTCTCTATGAGGATGGTTTTGGTTGTGATCCCCTCTAAATTATATAGTATAAATATATCATATACAACTTTAAGTGAGCTTACCTCCACTTCTGCTGAAAAAGATCATAACAGCCTGAGAAACACATAGAATGACCCTAGATCCCTTCAACTAAATGCATGTAGCATACTGATATTGTTGTCATGGTAACATAGAAGGTAAGGTTGAATGAAGACACAGATACATTTAGTTCAACCTATGTATGTGTATGTGTATATATGTGTGTCTGTATATACTTGGCTCTAGTAGCTTCCATATCCTTGGATATTTAGTGAACTAAGAAACTCATCTAATTGAATTTATCAATGCTATCAGTGGATACTACTGAGTTTGTAAGGGAATTTCCCATTTTTTTACTCGCACAGTAAAAAACAAATCTGCAAAGTTTGAGATTAAACTGCCTCTCTTTTAACCTCTTGTTGTGTGTAAATAGAGTTCTCGGTGTAAACATCTTATTCCAGATATTGAAGTCCCCATGATTTTTAAAAATGCAATTAGGCCCCCTCTTAAGCATCTTCTAAGGAGAAAAATTTAAGAGGGTTATTCACAAAGCTGCCAAAGGATCCAGCCGTAGCTTCGGCTGATCCTTCGGCTAGCTTCGATTATGGGAGGCCTTCAATTCAGTAGAACCGAAGGGCTGCTGTACGGGCTATTTACTGTAGCCTGTACAGCTCCCGAAGCTGGTCGAGCCGAAGGCATATGCTTCGGCTCGACTGAGCCGAGGTGAAATCCGAAGCTCGCCAATTGGCCGGCCATTGGCCAGATGAAAGCCTGCTACTGACAGCTGGGCGGAGCCACCTGTCATCTCACGGCTGGCTCCGGCCACTTGCAATGACAGATCAGCATCCTCTGGTTACCAGGGGACGCTGATCTGTCATTACAATGAGAACTCGGCAGAGCCGCTGTGATATCACGGCGGCTCTGCCGAGTTCTCAGTGTGTAATGACAGTTCAGAATCCCCTGGTTACCTAGTAACCAGGGGACGCGGATCTGTCCTTACAATGAGAGCTTAGCAGAACCGGCTTTGATATCACCGCCAGTTCCGCTAAGCTCTCATTGTAATGACAGCTGTTCCCGGCCAATAGAAACCAGTTGGGCGGAGCTAGCTGTCACTGCTAGCTCCACCCAATCATTTTCTATTTTTTTTCCTACTTTTTAAACTGGTCTTCTATTCTGCTCGCTACCACAGAGGTACAGAGCAGAATAGCCGAGACGAAGGCCGATTGGTGGCATTCGGCTATTCACTCACTGCTGTTCGGTCCCTATTAGAATAGAGAGCTATTTGTTTGATTTGCAAATGGTATGAATCTAACTCCGCTTTAGAATTTCATAATTGTATCTATTGTACTATGTATCTATCTATATAAAATGTATATGTTTTAACTATAATAATGTTCATGTAAACCATTGTAGCACCTGAAAAGTCACAGTCCACTGGCTGTGGCTGAACAGTTATGTATATGCTTTAATTTTGGAAACATGGTGCACAGATCTCTGGGCTATTCAAATACCTATTTATTGAGGTATTTGCCATTTAACTGGTCATGTTGTCATTTTCTCAACATCCTCTTATAATATACTACTATTTCTTCTCTAAATATGTTTTAAATAATGTACAATTAAAAGGCTTGGACAGTGTCCAAATCTAGTTCACCACTGATAGCAAGGTTTGCCAGCACAGTACAGACAGGGTTCATTAGGTGAAAGATTAAAGCTCATCTCCAGGTATTTAAAAACTACACTTGCAGTGGGGCTACCCCAGAAATTAAAGGGTTAGCTGCTCATTTTTGCCTGAGGGATACTCTAAAGCAGTTTTACTTACCAAATCCACACACCCCTGACAGCTGACACTCACCTCTCTTCACTCCAGATGTAGATTGTCCCTCTGCATCCTTACATCTAATGCAGAGCTTGGACCCTGTATTAGATGTGTTTACCTCAACAGGCCTCTGACTGCTGGTGCGTATGGGAGAAAAAAACTGGAGATGCCAGTCATGTCCATAAACAAAAACTAGCAACTAACCCTTACAATGTGGGGGTAGCCCCACTGCAAAACTATTTTTTATATACCCAGGGGCTTTAACTCCCCTCTTTCCCCTTGCATTCCAAAAGAAAGAAAATTCAGTTTACAGAAAAACTTTTCCGTCAAGAAAGAGCAAGTAACAAATAAGCAGCAATGTTTGCATATATTTTAAGCTATGCTATGTGAATGAGAACATGTAAAAAAATATAAAATAGGTGTTATAAATAACCTGGTGCCTTTAAACATGAGCAGTAGGGACTGGCCAAATGGGGGAGGGGAGCAGATTAACACAATTGGCCAGCTTAACCTTTTTTTTTAAATTTGCAACATGTGGGAGACAAGAATCCATGTTGTACTTCATTACTCTGGTTTATTCCTTGACATTTATTATAGAACATTCCAAAGTGTTGGGGGAATGCTCCCACATTAAGCAAACATAATTTCTGAAAGCATTTATTAATATGCAAATATATTCACTTCTGCATTCAGATTACGTGAACTTTGCCTTATTAAGAAGATTAGTCTTAATTACAATTTAAAATAATCAGTCATTTGGTATAGCTATTCAAAATAAAAAGATATATACATACCCGTAGTAAAAATACTGCTTTTTATAAGAAGAAACACTTACATTTGGCCTATTTATGATTACCCTTGGGATCAAAAAATTTCATCAGAGTCAACTGTTGTAATTAACACTGATTTACTCTAAAATATTTAAAATATAGCAAAATAAAGCAGTATTTTTGCAGTCATAAGAAATATACCAAGATAGTTTTCAGTTTTTCTCTAAAACTGACAGAAATACTTTTGTTAATGCCACACTTTCAGTTTGACAACCTGATTACATTTTAGAATCTATGTGCTTCATTAAGCAGTAAAATTATGGCAAAAACATCAAGCAATCAAAACACAAATGTGAATATTTTCTATGCTCTTTGCTGACAGATAATGTATGCTGTTTAAGTGTCAAACATTAATTTTATTCCTAGCAAATGTAGCATATGCAAGGTAAAAACAAAAGAGGCCAATGTTTTTATTACAAGATTCTAATTAGCACAGCACAAGGTTTTCAGGTTTTCTGGACACTATCTGGCTTGCAAAGTCTGTCATGAAAAAGGTACTTTGGGGCTTTTTTAGCATTCATACCTTGAAGTTTGAATAGAGAAGTAACTATTTTTGTGCATCTATTGCATGTGTTGAGGTCTTTGCCAACCAAGGGGATAGTTTACTAAAGGAATGGCTTTATCTCCTAAAGTTGAACTTTGATCCAAACACAGTTTTTCATAGTGTGCCTAGACTATATATATATATAGACCTTTAAAAATATATGCTACTTCATTGAAAAATGTGTTACCTCTGCTTTATTGAATGTTTCCTGTGTCCACATCATACTGCACATGTTTATCATGTTTGCCCTTCCCATCGTATATCAATTGATGACAAATAGATTTATAGTGTTGGGTAAATACATACATTTGGAGGACATGTGAAACCCCTGTCAGTCTGCAATCTATTACATTAAAGGACTGGCAAGCAACGGGTGATTAAATCATCCCTGGGCCATGCCACAATAAAGAAGAAAAGGACTTCTAATGATGCTGCTGGAATAAAGATGGTGCTTGGGTCTAAGCGCCAGGAGCAGTATGAGGGAGTAGCATGGGGGGGGGGTAAAGAAACATTTTTTTAGTAGCTTTACTTAATATGTTCTTAAACAGGCTGGATTTTAACTTCTTATTTGTCTAAATTCTGCTTTCCCCATGCATGCAATAATACACAAGGAAATACGGTATCTGATTAATGTATCTGCACATGATAGGGTTTTATATATGAAACCAAACCAGGTTCATAGAAAAAAATATAATGCTTGAGAAAATGTGATCATATTTTCAATTCTACAGCAGTTGTAAACCAAATCATGTGCCATCAAAAATATGTTTTATTTCTCTTACACCTGAATTGACTATTCAAAATGAATACACATTTACTTACTTAATTACATTCACACACTTTGCTAGGTGAACAACCTCAATTCCTTTAGCAAAGCAACCGCAATGTTTGTTAACACATGCGCAAGGAAGAAACCAGGAGGGCCAATAATGCTTAAAAAAGTTAAACTGTATGTAAAGCCAGGGGAAGGGGTTAAAAGCCCATCAGGTTATTTTTGCTGCCTGTGTCCCACTAAGTTGCAGTTGGTGGGGGTGCTCTCCGCACACCTTTCAGCAGTCCCAGCCAATTAACAAAGGTGGTGCTCGCAGTAACTATCACGGATGGCACCGTGCAAAACACAAAGTAGAAGAATGTAGGTCACCAGCACTCAAAAATAATTCAAAAAATGAATAAGTCCTTTTTATTGGACAATTGTGTCACGACAATCAAAGAGCCGACGTTTCGGGGTCACGCAGGGTCCCTTTTTCAAGGCAAAAGATGTGAGTGCTGGTGACCTATATTCTTCTACTTTGTGTCCCACTAAGGACATTTCTGTCCTGGAGACACTACAGGACATATGAAAAAATATTTCCACAGTAAACCGAATTACAATCTTAGAAAGTTGTCACAGAATTTTCCCTTACCTCTTGCTCTGGAAACACTACAGTGTTTGTATCAGTGACAATGGTCACCGGGTCTAACGATGGGTGTCCCCAGTGGGGATACAGACAGCAATAAAAAAAACTTGTATTCCTGACTACACTATAAAACAAACAAAAGTTTTGCCTTTGCATACACTTTAATTTTAAAGTTGTTAATGATAACATTGGCAGCTCAATTGAAGGGAAATTCCTTCTTTATGACCAAAAATATCTGTTAGTCTTCCTCCAGACGTGTCCCTATTTTAATTCTAATGTATAAATGTATCAGACAAAATTTACTGCGCATGTTGTCAAAGTACACCCTATGACATAAATGCCCAGCCATCCTCTTGTTTTCTAGTTAAATGCTCCTATTGTTAACGCAGACTTTTTTACCAAAAATAAAAAAAATTAACCTATTGTACTAAACATTTTAGACACAATATACATCTGAAGGTCAAAGTAAAGCTGACCATACACCTATAGATTATCTGCAGATTTTCTATGGTCAGATGGAAAAAGTGCAACAGATTCTTCCATCTATGCTAAACTGTGTGGATGGGGGACTCTCCCATTGGGCCAAGCCTCAGTATCTTGCTAGTCATCCCCGCTGGCTCTCAAACTACCTGAGCAATGCCTGCATCCAGTCAGATTGTTCAGGTATTCTGACAGCCATCGGGGCTGACTAGTAAAATACTGAGGCACAGCTTCTTATTTAAACCAGGAGAGTGTTTTTTAGACTATTTGCATAGGCCAAGGTAATTTTTGCATAGAAATGGGTTATAGTTTTTGTAAAGAAAAAGATTGGAGTGTCACAAATGTGATTGTCAAAAGATTTGCTGAGAAGTGAGACAAAAAGAGCGCATGATGCCAAATATATAAAGTGTGTAACAAAATAAAATGCATGCATTCTCAGATCAAAAATACCTTAGATAAAGCTAGCATGAGCTGTAATTCAGCATTTTAGTAAACAGGATATAGTTAAGTGGATCCGTTTAAACCCATATCATAATCCAAAAGAAATTATCCATAAATAGTCTGAATGTATTTGAAAAACATAGAGCTTGTCTGCCAAAAAATGGGTTGTAAAAAGCTATCTTGCTGTGTCAACTGTATACTTTCCTGAAAGATACATGTCTGTTATGGCTGTAAAGGGAGTTTTATAGTACATGATTCTCTTTCACAAATAGAAAATACATAAACAGGTGCATATGTTCAATCTGCTGCAAGCAGTATATTGTTACCAACAAATTGAGTATTGCAGTTCTCAAATCAACAGTGCAAAGAGGATGTGCAAACTAGAGAAATTTACATCAATCAGATGTCAGATGTCAGATGTCACTCTATTGTAGCCTGATCAGTTAATAACTACATGTAAAGGTTAGTTAAGGAATACTCTATGCAGTCACTATACACAATAGTATCACCCTAAGCTAATACTTTGGGGTCTATTCACAAAGCTGCCGAAGGATCTGGCCGTAGCTTCGGCCGATCCTTCGGCTAGCTTCGGCACCAGGCCCCCTTCGGTTCAGGAGAACCGAGGGGGTGCTGTACGGGCTATTCACAATAGCCCGTACAGCTCCCAATCACGGCCGACAGCCTGCTTCTGACAGCTGGGCAGAGCCAGCCGTGATCTTACGGCTGGCTCCGGCCACTTTCAGAGAGATCAGCGTCCCTGGTTGCTAACCAGGGACACAGATCTCCAAGCATCTGACTCTCCCTGGCGCCCCGGGAGTCTCCTGCTCCCGGCCGCCAAGGAGAAAAACCCTGCTGTGTCTTTTTTCTTTATTCTGACACGGAGCGATGTCAGAATAGAGAAAAAAAAAAAAAGTCCCATTCAAAAGCATTGGGACATTACTATTGGCTATTTCTATTGCAATAGCCAATAGTAAACTAGCATTGTACCCGCCCTCTTTTGCAGTTCCCCACCAGGTCCACCAGCAGAGGGCGGTAACAATGCTAGTTTACTATTGGCTATTGCAAATTGAAATAGCCAATAGTAAACTCTCAATGCTTTTGAATGGGAATTTTTTTTTTCTCTATTCTGACATCGCTCGTGCCAGAATGAAGAAAAAAAGACACAGCTGTGTTTCTCTCCTTGGCGGCCGGGAGCGGGGGGCTCCCGGGGCGCCAGGGAGAGTTTTTAAATTTTTTTAACTTTTTTTTTTTTTACAGCAGCAGAGCCGCCGGACAATAGGAAACTATTGGGCGGAGCTAGCTGTCACTGCTAGCTCTGCACAATCGTTTTCTATTTACTTTTTTCTACTTTTTTCACTCTTTTTCTGTTCTGCTCGGTGCCTCTGAGGGACCGAGCAGAACAGCCGAGCCAAATGCCGCTCGGCGGCATTCGGCTATTCTCTCACTGCTGTTCGGGATCTTTCAGAATAGCCCGAACAGCAGTGTGAAGCCTGCCGGAGGTTCGGCTCAGCCAATCCAGATGTTGGATCGGCTGAGTCGAACTCCTTCTGCACTTCGGGTCAGCCGAACATGCTGAGCATGTTCGGCTGATCCGAAGCCACACGAAGCAAGCCGATGTACGGCTGATTTCAGCCGATATACTGCTGAAATCAGCCGTACCAGCCTGAAGTGAATAGCCGAACGGTGTTCGGCTCACTTCACTTCTGATCGGTCATTCACTCTGCTGCCCTCGGCAGCTTTGTGAATAGACCCCTTTGTGTCTTTTCTGGTAACATACCTGTAGACTATTTTTGCAATGACTGCAAATGCTTTTCATGACTTAGGGGTCTATTCACAAAGGTGCTGAAGGATCTAGCCGTAGCTTCGGCTGATCCTTCGGCTAGCTTCGACCCCAGGACCCCTTCGGTTCAGTAGAACCGAAGGGCTGCTGTACGGGCTATTCACTATAGCCCGTACAACTTCTGAAGTTGGTCGAGGGGCTCAGATGAGCCGAAGGCATATGCTTCGGCTCGACTGAGCCGAGGTGAAAGCAAAAGCTGGCCGAGTGGCCGGCCTTTGGCTGGCTGACAGCTTGCTACTGACGGCTGGGCAGAGCCAGCCGTCATCTCACGGCTGGCTCCGGCCACTTGCACAGACAGATCAGCGTCCCTGGTTATCAGATAACCGGGGACGCTGATCCCCAGACAGCCCAACTCTCCCGGATGCTCCGGGAGTCTCCCGCTATTAGATAGCGGCTCCCGGCCACCCGGGAGAGAAACACTTTCCCCGGAAAAGTTTTACTCTGCTCGACCAGAGTAAACCTTTCCCTGCTCTGTCTTCTTTTTTTCTGACATCGGAGCCATTGGCTGCCGTCAGAATAAAAAAAAAAACAGTATAGGAATGCATAGCTACATTTCTATTGGCTATTTCAATTTGCAATAGCCAATAGCAAACCATCTATTGCACCCGCCTAATGGTGCTGTCAATCAGCAGAGGGGACCTGAAGTTCTCCATCAGGTCCCGTTTTAGTGATTGACAGCAGCAGAGGGCGGGTGCAGTAGCTAGTTTGCTATTGGCTATTGCAAAGTAAAGTAGCCAATAGGAATCTAGCTATGCATTCCTATGGTGTTTTTTTTTTGTTTGTTTTTTATTCTGACTGCAGCAGAACCGCCCGGCCAATAGAAAACAGTTGGGTGGAGTTAGCTGTCACTGCTAGCTCCGCCCAATCATTTTCCATTTTGTTTTCTACTTTTTTAAACTATTTTTCTATTCTGCTCGGTACCACAGAGGTACCGAACAGAACAGACGAGCCGAATGCCGCTCGGCGGCATTCGGCTATTCACTCACTGCTGTTCGGCATCTATGAGAATAGGCCGAACAGCAGCGAGTAGCCTGCCGGAGGTTCGGCTTAGCCGATCCAGATGTTGGATTGGCTAAGTCAAACTCCTTCTGCACTTCGGGTCAGCCGAACATGCTGAGCATGTTCGGCCAACCTGAAGCCACACAAAGCAAGCCGATATACAGCTGAAATTAGCCGTACAAGCCTGAAGGGAATAGCGGAACAGCGTTCACTTCAAGTCGGTTATTCACTCGGCTGCCTACGGCAGCTTAGTGAATAGACCCCTTAGTCCTGTCAATTCAGATGAGCTCAATGGCTGTGATAGGAGAGAGAGCAAGAGATAGATAATGCACAGCCCATTTGTGGTGCTCAGGAAAAAAGAAAGGCGTTCCCTTGTGTAGCGCTAGGTGGTAGTCATCATAACGTCTGGTCTGCTCTAGTACGAAGACAGGACAAAGTCATAAAAAGCATTTGCAGTTTTTATGGCAGATTAGGGAGCACTTGTCCTAATAGCTGGGCCATCCTAGTAAGAAGAGAGAATCTGTGACTGTAGTTGCTGATTCTCTGGGGAGTTATTCGGATCCCCTTATCCCCCCTCTCCCATATATCTACACCCTAGTTCCCAAATTTATCTTTTTGTCATAATTTAGTCAGTTAGGGCAATTTAAAAAAACAGGATATTTAGAAAAATTAACTTTTGGAATTACATTTTGATTAATATAGTAATAT
>NW_017306361.1:2196978-2217944 GCF_000935625.1 Nanorana parkeri | reverse complement strand
CTCGGCTTTTATTAATAATGCATTGGGCTGGACAGGTACGGCATCTGTGTATCCATAATTAACCCAAAAGCAATCATTTGGAATATAAAAGGTGCCAAACACAACAAATTCTTAAAACCTATTTTTTATTCAAGACATAAAAACCAAGATATTTAAAAAGAAGAACAATAACATTTATCAAAAATATAACAGGGAAAGTTAAATATGTATATGGTCCACCATTCCCAAACACTTCCCTACACCATTGACTTATACAATATATAGAAGATTTAAATTGATAATATAAAATGACCATAGTTAATAGGATACTGTTATATAAGTCAACTATCCGACGCATGGTAAGATGGGAATGGATATCAACCTGATTCTTAGACAACTTGGTCAGCTACATCAGGATAGAATGAAAGTTAGACACAGGGGCAACCAAGGACAAAGATAGCTGGCAATTCTTCCATGCTGGTCCATTTTCACTTATACTTCAAACTGATTCGCCCAGCTGCAATAATAAAAGTCAGCTCTTTGTGTGCCCTTTATTAAACCAGGTCAACTCCCAACTTCTAAATACACAGATTCAGACATCCTCATGTAAAAGGCTAGTATATACTGTATGCTATATAGAATATCAAGAACATTGTCTCAGGATTTATCCATACACACTTTACAGAAACAGAACACATACCATGAGGCTAAAGGTTAGAGTTAACAGAGCCCAAAAAGTGTACCCTGCCCAAACAGCACATGCAACAGATGTAATTTGTGGCCATCTAGCCAGCTAAGGGGTTATAAATGTCCTTCCAGACTCATTACCCAGCGGGATCAGTGTAGCTATTGGTCTACCTCATCTGGGAGGAAAAAGCATTAAATGACTTAAGGGGTTATTCACAAAGCTGCCGAAGGCAGCTAAGTGAATAACCCACCCAAAGTGAAGTGAGCCGAACTATTTCAGCTATTCACTGCGGCTAAGTACGGCTGATTTAAGCTGTACATCGGCTGAAATCAGCCATACATTGACTGCACTTCGGTCAGCCGATCCAACATGTTCGGTTGAGCAGAAGTGCAGTAAGGACTTCGACTCAGCCGATCCAACATCTAGTTCGGCTGAGCCGCAGCTCACTCGCTGCCGTTCGCCCCCATTCACATAGGGGCCGAACGGCATTGAGCGAATAGCCAAATGCCGCTAAGTGGCATTCAGCTTGGCAATTCTGCTCGGTACCTCCATGGTACCGGGCAGAATAGATAATCAATGAAAAAAGTTGACAAAAAGGTAGAATTTTTAAAACAAATTTAAATAAATAGTAAAATTTGAAATAAAGATTTTTTTAAAAAGAAAAAAATTATAATAAATAAAACAATCGGGTGGAGCTAGCAATGACAGCTATCTCCGCCCAACTGTTTCCTATTGGCTAGCACCTGCTAGAGTTGTTATTCATTGGCACCCAGCCAATGAATAACAACTGGGCGGAGCTCTGCCCAGTTGTTATTGTTTAATGACAGTTCTGCATCCCCAGGTTATTTAGGGATGCTGATCTGTCATTACAACTGGGCAGAGCCAACCACGAGATCATGGCTGGCTCTGCCCAGCTGTCATTTGCAGGGGCGAAAGTCCAGCCTTCGGCAGGTCGTTCGCCCCGCTTCGGCTGTCACTTCAGCTCAGTCGAGCTGAAGCATATGCCTTCGGCTCAGCTGAGCCGCTCAGCCACCTTTGGCTGCTGTACGGGCTGTAGTGAATAGCCTATATAGCAGCCCTCCAGTTCAGTTGAACCGGCGGCTGAAGAGAGCTGAAGGATCAGCCAAAGCTACGGCTGGATCCTTAGACTCCTTTGTGAATAACCCTGTTAGTTTATGTACATATCTTGAAAAAAATTGATTTTATGAATTTGCTGTTTTTGGCAACTTTAAAGTCCATATAACTGTTTTAGGTTTTTTATTGGTGGCTACAGTGAAAGTAGTTTTGAGAGCAGGACCTCCTTCATTTCCTCCCAGCTACCTCCAAAATTGGCTACATTGAGTATACTGTAGAAGGGGTTAGAGTAAGGGTCAAACAGTCAGATTTTTCTTTGTCAAATTAAGGATAATAAACAATGTCTCATTGTACAAACCCATACAAATTTGTTGCTTAGCAAGCAAAATATTCAACTATTTATTATACTGAAATTAAATACAGATTTGCAGATTCCTTAAAAGTTACTACAAGAGAAAATTGCCCTTTTCACCCTTTAACCTCTACTATTGGAGCACGTATAACCCTTTTCCCAGCACTAAGTAATGGAGTAATTCTCACCCAAATTTTCACACCACTGAAAACTGAAAAATGGCCAGGTAATGAAGGATACTGAATATAGTTGTGAGGACATTGAGGAAGATTCCAATGTGTTGTGGAGGAGGAGACATGCTGGAGGGAGCCAGCTCAGTTCTTAGCTTCGGGGAAGTATATCTGTTAATTTTGTCCCAAGACACAAAGAAGCGCTTAACCCTTGCAGTGTGGGGTAGCCCCACTGCAAGTATTCTTTTTTAAATGCTTTTTTAAAGTAGTTTCCGCAGTGGCGCATACTTTTTCATCTGGCAGTACTAAGCCTGCTTTGAAAGTAGCAGCCTTAACAGACTATAGGCAGATTTCTTCCTAAAAAAACAAAAAAACAGCTGAAACAGGTGTAACTTAGATTGGCAAGTGGCACAACAGTTTGATGGTATAGTTTGTGAGCTCCTTTTTATTGCAACACCACAGTGCATTACTTTAAAAGGTTAAAACATTACTTTCATTTTAGGCCTACCTGTCAATGCAGGGTTAAGGTTTGGAACTTTATTGCACTTTGAGCACCTCAAACATAAAAAGGGCCTATCAGCATAAAATAAAAAAATCAATATACTACCAAAAGAAATGAAAACTACAAGATACTCCCCTCACCCACCGAAACGGAAGCACACTTTTTTTTTTAAAAGGAAAGCCTTGCAGATAAAGCAGTTTGCCATGGACAGCAGACAAAAATAAAGCTAACCTCAAATCAACCACACTAAAATTAAAGACAAAAGAGCCCCCAATTTTATGAACAAAAAAAAGAAGGTAACGTAGTGGGTATTTGCGCTAAAAACCTAGAGATCAGAAGTGAAATGTTATCCCTCCCTATCTTCTCTCTATAGCAGCTTCCAGTGCACTGACACTATGGGGGTGATTTACTAACCTAAACACACACACACACCAGGTGTGTGTGATTTTCACACAGCAAAACGTATTTATCAACCAAAAAGTCTCTAAAAGCATATTTCCACTAATGCCATATATGGAAAAATCATGCACATGATGCATATATAATGCTGCTTCACAGTTTAGACAAAAATGGTTAGCTCATGCATTTACATTCCTGCCTTCATCAACGCAAGCAACATAACATAGAGCTAATTTACACCACATTACCTTGCAATTCATTGCAGGGCTTTGCACAACACACCTGCTGGGTGTGTACACACTACAAAGGTGTTTCGATTCCTCCCATAGATCATGCTGGGAGGGAACACACTACAGAGGTGTATACACGTTCGTGGTGTGTTTAAAAGGTTAGTAAATCAACCCCTATGGCTCACCTGATTCCTCTACCGCCCCCCCTTTTGTATAGTGAGGGGGCTGGATTCTCTAAAATGTCACCTATTGGTCCTTCTATCATGTCATGGTAGACATGGTTCAAAGGCCACGCATTACATTTTTGCTTTATAGGTAATTTGCCCATTGGGACTGAAAATTTTGAAACTGCAGGATCCACCACAAACCAATGGTAGTGGCAAACCTGAACCTCGTCTCTAGTGATAAGGAAGGATTCCAAAGGGGAGGAAAATACAGCTGTGGCCTTAGTCTCCAGGGGACTGTAAATGTAAAACTGTTATGTTTGGTTGCAGGGTTCCTTTAAGATGCTTGAGACAGAGGTTTGCTTACAGTAAAGGTATTAAAATACAAGCTGCTTACTATAAGTCAGTAAATTTGCTGAAATATACTAAAATGGCTGCTTGCAGAGAATGATAGATGCTAGGAAGAAGCATAACAACTGTAAATACAAACTCAAATGCAAGAGGTCTGTACATGTGAGTGATCTTACTGGTGTAACTGTGAATAATGTTTGGAGTTCTTTTATAGAAATTGTATATTTTAGGTTTTCAAGAAATTGAAAAACACTTTTTTTTTCTAACTTAATGTTGGTATTAAACAAGATGCAAAAGTTTCAGAGTTTTTAGTGCCTATTCATGAATAAAATTACTACAGTACTGAAGTTCATCAGTCCTTATACAGTACTTGAACTGTGAAAGGAGAATCAACGTGGGAACTTACTGAAATCTTAGGAACTGTTTCTCAGTCAATGAGTGCTGCCGCTATATAAACAGAAAACACATAAAACAAGCAATAAAGCCAAGCTAATCATAATACATTATTAATATTCATTCAATTTCCTGCAGCAAAATTGGGAGCATTTGCAAGATTTAGAGCATAACGGCAGTAAATTCTTTTTCTTGTTAGAAATGTGGTTTGTCTCTTGGAGCAAATCTGCCAGTTGAGAGCTTAGAGGTGAAATTGGTAGATTTAATAGCTAATGTGAAGTTCATAAAAGTAAGGGTTTCTTTACACCTCACTGACAAAAAGATTCCACATTCGTAATGATGTGAAAACAACTGCTGAAGCAATCTTCTGCTAACAAGGGATGTATGCAAAGTATTGTAATCAGAGCAAGATTTTCCATATTCATATGCATCATTGCTGCAGCTAGGAAGACATATAATAGGTCCCTGATGGTCACCTGTAATGTGCTTTCTGCAGCTCAGAGATTTTAGAAAGTCTAAATATTGTTTTAACACTTACATAGCAAACATGTCATGTTTATGTATTTAGAACCAAAGTTATGTTATGAAAACTAAAATGTATCTTTAGTTAGTTTTTTTTAGGGTTGGATAAAATGACAAAAGGTTTGAACTAGGGATATACCGATATCGTTATCAGTGCTGATGCCGAGTATTTGGGAGAGTACTTGTACTCGCCCGAATGCTCAGATGCCTAGTCCGATACCTGAGCTTGCGGTATCAGGAAGCCGGGCAGCCAATAATTACATGCTGCCTGGCTTCCTGTTTGGCCAGAAAGCCGCCTCAGTGCTCCCTCATCACTTGGTGACAAGGGAGCATGGAGCCCACTTCCCAGCCAATCAGGAAGCTAGGCAGTGTGTAATGACTCACCGCCTAGCTTCCTGATTGGTCGGAAAGCTGGCCAATCAGAAAGCTGGACGGTGAGTCATTACCCACTCCCGGCATTCTGATTGACCAGAAAGTCGGCTTCATGCTCCCTCATCACCTGGTGACTTTCTGAATGGCCAGCTTCTCAACCAATCAGGAAGCCGGGCAACGAGTCATTAGACAGCGCTCGGCTTCCTGATTTGCCAGAAAGCTGGCTCCATGCCTCCTCATCACCTAGTGACGAGGGAGCATGGAGATGGCTTCCCTGCGAGTCTTTACATGCTGCCCGGCTTCCCGGCTAATTAGAAAGCAAGGTGGCAAATCATTACACATCGCCTGGCTTCCATAATGGGATTTCCAGTATAGGTATCGGTATGTACCGAAAAAAACATTACGGTACTCATACTCGATAATGAAAAACCGGTATTGGTGCATCCCCTGTTAGAACCTCAGTCAGGTTATGCTGCTATTTTGGTGACTTTCTGCTATGCTATAGCCAGAGAGCAGAAGCTGATGAAGCAGATCTCTGCTTCATCAGCTTCCTTGGGGGTCCCCAGGTCTTAGAGACCCCTAATGTCTCCATAAAGAGGACCTGTCAGTGTGCCTGTGCTATCACATAGTGGGATTGTTATCCCCCTATGTTATAGCAATAAAAGTCACATATAAAGAAATGGGGAAAAAAACCAAAACATGTTTAAGTCCCCACCCCCACGTATACACATAAATAAACGTAAATACGCGTAGGGTGCGCCAACATGCGAAAGCGACAGTTGCAGTACACATGTTACATATCACCGCAAATGTCGGGGTGAGAGCAATAATTTTAGGGCCATCAATCACTGATAACACTAAACTTATGAGCGGTAAAAGCTTGTAAAGCGTCGCCTATGACCAATTTTGGGTGTTGTTGTTTTTTGAGGTTTTGCGGGCACGCACAATTTTAAGGCTTGGCATGTTTGGTGTCCATTTACCTTACATGACCCCATCTTTTAAATTTTACCAATAAATGGGGTATTATTAAATGTTTCATAATTTAATATAGGGGAAACATTTTTAAAACAAATTATGGTAATTTTTCCTTAATATAGTAAAAAATAAAAACCACAGTGGTGATTAAATATCTCCAAAAGAAAGCTCTATCTGTCCTCGGGTCTGGCTCGAGGTAACCGCTCCTAGCATTGAAAATTCACCGCGAGCCAGACTCGGGATTACCGCCAGGGAGGTTAAACCCTTTTAAAATAAAATTAACATGAAAACAAAAAACAATTTAAATTACAAAAACATTTTTTACAGAAATTAACCTTTACAACAGGGGTGCCCATAAAGTCGATCGCGATCTACCAGTGATCGCAATGTCCTCTCCTCCTGCCCGTGGGGCTTCTCTGGATCTCCGCTGCTGTCCCCATCTGTATGCAGCGGGGATCTGAGAAGAAGTGAAGGAACCGCTGCAGCCGGCGGCAGCGGGGGGGTTCGGAGCCGCTGTCACAGAACTAAGGCCGAGTTTTGAGGAAAGAGAGAGAGACGCTCGGCCAGTTTCTGACAGCCGGCGCCTCTCTCTCCCCTCACCGCTCGGCCTTAGTTCTGTGACAGCTGCTCCGTCCCCCCATGTGCTCGGCTGAGCGGCAGAGGATCGGTACATATCGGTGATATGTACCAATCCTCTGTGCAGGACAAACACTGGAGCGATTAGCTGATCACTCCAGTGTTTGTAAATAACTGGGGACACATAGTACAATGTGCCCCGAGTTATGAA
This sequence comes from Nanorana parkeri, assembly GCF_000935625.1. Taxonomy (NCBI): domain Eukaryota; kingdom Metazoa; phylum Chordata; class Amphibia; order Anura; family Dicroglossidae; genus Nanorana; species Nanorana parkeri. Next base: position 2,210,986 of record NW_017306361.1, on the reverse strand, counting down.
TGAACAGGATGTGATTTACATCACTTCCTGTTCATTCATGAGTTTCTCAATGGGGAGAAGCACTTTGTACAGAGGCTCCTACCCATTCAGAAACTGGATGATAGTAAAATATTTTCTGTGCCTCTGTGCTTTCCATTCATTTAGAACAGAGGCTAAGGAAAAAGAGATTGAGGACTTTTTGTCCTCAATTTCTTTTTCTATTTTAAAAGGGAAATATCAGGGGGCTGTTTAGACCACTAATATTTCCCCGTAGCCCCCCAAGAGTAAAAAAAATTAAATAAAAAATAAAACATTATATAGAATTAAAAAGAAATAATACAAATTAAAAAAAAATAGTAAAAAATAAAAAAAAATCCTGGAGGCAAGGTGCTGGGTGACATCACACGCCTGTTGAGGGGACACCCACATGGTTTTTTCTTGCCTCGGGCGCAAAAGGATCTGGCTACGGCTATGCTCCCGCGGCGCTCGTGCGGCTGCCAGCTGAATGTGTCACACGCTGAAGATGGAAAGGAGCAGAACACCTCTCCCCATGGGCAACATTGGCCACACGAGCACCACAGGAGGACAGGACACCGGGGTCTCTAGGACGCACTGCAATGTAAGCCGGCCGACTCCCTGCGTTCAGGGGAGGGAGGAGGTGTGGGTTGTATTGAAGTCAATGGCACCGCAGCCATGCCCCCCGCCCACAGTGCGATCACCCGCACCTGGAACGCAGGCACATTAGTGCCTGCATTCCAGGCCAGTGCAATCTGCAAAAATAGCAGCATTTTTATGTGTCACACTGGACTGGAACGCAGACACTAATGTGCCTGGGTTCCTGGTGAAGACGATCGCACTGTGGGCGAGGGGCCTGCCTACGGTGCCTGGCTGCAGAGCCATTGACTTCAATGCACCGCCACGCCCCCTCTCGCCCCTGAATGCAGGTGTTTTTTCATTGGTAGATCTCATTGAGCTCGTCATTTGAAAAGTAGACCACTAGATGAAAAATTGTTGGCACCCCTGCTTTACAGTAACAATGTATTTCTTTGTATGCCATTGAAAGTGGCTAAAGCATTTTCTTCTCCATATAATGGTTCTTTCCAAACCACATTTCTTGCTATGCCTTTTTGGTTACTTTTGTGACAACGCATTCTAATTACAAAACATATTTCTTTTTGCTGCATTTTAAATCCAGTTCTTTCACAAATACTTTTACAACAAAATGAAATGTATTTAACGTAAAACAAATGTGTCAAGGGTGAAGCTAGATTGTCGTGTACAGAACACTCGGAAAATGCAGAAATTGCTTTTACTTTAAATTCATGTTGCAATTCCCAAGTAATCGACAGTGGTGCCTTTTTTTGAGTTTTCTGACATATGCCCAGTGCTTTATAGAAGATGTGTAGTGTTAAAACTTTCAACACTGCTCTGTCTGTGCCAAGCATATAATTATTCAGTATGGCTATGCCATGACGTTTTTTTACACTACAAATTAACATATCTGGACACAGATTCCTAAGATAAGAAATAAGCGTCAAGTTCAGGCTGTGCCCATGTTTTTCGTAAATTTTGCATATTCAGTGACCAGCCAAATAAAATAAGTAGTTTTCCAGAGCCATCCAGGGTGAAGTGATGCACATAATAGAGGTATAACTACCATGACATATATGTGAAAGCTTCCCCCAAAGGAACACTGGCTACTAGGTGGCCAGCAGCCACCATGGGGCAAAATTAGGTCAATAATGTCACCAGTATCCCCACCCCATTGTGTACGTTCAGCGGTGGGGTGAGAATGCCCTGGACAACAGTGGAAAGGGGTCAGAGAGGCTGATGATGTCATTGCCCAATTATAGCTATGGGACCATATTGGGTCAATGATGTTACCAGCATCCCCACCTCTTTGTTTATATTCAGCTGCAGAGACAGGAGATGGCATTTGTGCCAAGGAGTTCATCGTGTGCAGACATTTATTAAGTGTTGTATTTTTTTGCCAAAATTTAGGGCCTCTCTTCCAAAACATGAACCTTGTGTTGGCAGCAACTGCCTCTTTTATGTCAGTGGTATTTCTAGAGGTGTTGAAATAGATTCCTGGATTTCATGAACCAGTTCCTATGTTGTCTTTTATAAAACACGTTGGTTCAGTAATGTCATGTATCATAGTAGATTATCTTTGTTGCTGGCAATAGATGTTGGCATAGAGCCTGAGCAGTACTAGGGCTTTACCTTTCCAAGCTACAAAACAAGTTGGACTGCTGCACAGGTGACAGATGACATATCACAGTAATAAAGAACATGCACAATACCAAATCACAGAACATAGTTGTACTAAAGTACATGTAAGAGGTCAAGCTAGGTAACAGATTGGCATAATAGGCAGAAGTCTGCATAGGTGGCAGGCAGCTGACAGAAATCAGGACCCAGTTCAGGTCATGACCAAAAGTAACCAAAGAGATACCAGAAGATTAGCCAAGACATAACCAGCAGCAGCAGATACAAAATTAATAAAGCTTCCTAAACACTTTCAGTGAAGACTCTGAAGGAACTTATTACTAGGAGCTATAACTATAAAACACAGTAAGGTTGTCCTGCACACTTCTGTTATGTAAATTTTGTTCATTACTTAATGATGCTAGATGGTATTGTTTAGTGAGCAGGACAAACTTTGCTTCACAGAAGGTTAAACAAATTATAGTTCCTGATATTTTTCTCTGACCTTTTTCAAGATTTTGTTAAAAAGGGGGTTTGTATCTGGGCACTGTCAATGTCACATATAGCATCTTTTAGTTGAAGCTAAAAGGGCAAAATCCTTTAAAAAAATGTTTTGGGGGACACCTTAAATCTACACATGATGTTGTGGAACAATAGATGTGGTCCTTTAAGTGTGGTAGTGAGTGTGGTAGAGATTACATTGTGAGCTCCTTTGGAGACAGGGCCTAATGTGAATTCTCCTATGTACTCTTCAAATAATTGCATGATACTTACCACTACATAAATACAGGAAACAAATGAATAGTTCTAGTCCAAACAATAAAGAGTTGAAGTTAATGCTAGTTATGTTTATACAATAAGTACTATGAATACTTGGTGACTAAGTGGTTAGTGATTTTGCCTTGTGGTTGTGGGTCCTGGTTTTAAAGCAGGACTTCAGCTAAAAAAATATGATAAAATAAAAAGCCCATTAAAGATAAAATAATAAAATCAGCGTTTGCAGCAATATTCACCCTCTTACTAGGAGTTTCTCCCCACAATATTTTTTCTGCTACAGTATTAGATGTCCACAATCTGATGGCCAGCATCGTTCAACCCACTTTTTCTGAGCCCGCATAATTCTGGACCCATTTACAGCCTGTTACTGGACTGTGGAAGGAGAAGCAGCACAGTGATGGGCAAAGTGATGAGATTTGCATCGTTTATATCTGCCCAGAGTTCAGCTTTAAATGCAGCCTGTATGAGGTTTGTCTGTTACCCTGTGTTTGCTTGGGTTTCTTTCTATATCGTTTCTAGTGAAACGGCATGGACCTTTGAATTGTAAATGTTTCTATGGGACAGGGGCTGGTGTGAATGGCTTCATGCACTCTGTAAAGTGCTGTGTAATATTTTGAACATAATTACAAACATAAATAAAATGTGTTGTTACTGGAAACATTTTGTCCCATTAAGTGCCAAAATTCTAAATTAGCATTTATATTTGTTATGAGTTTTCAAAAATGTATTTCCATACATTTTGATTTGAGGCACACATAACATTCCACAATCACTGTCTAGTCTGAGGTGATATTACTGCAGCAAGTGAACAGAAAACACCAAATGCTGGAGGAAATAGTTTCTTAAGTAGTCTGCAGGCTACAAATATGTTCTTGCTACTTCATCAAACATTTTATATCCTCTTTTGTACAGCACAAGAATGAGCTGTATTTCAGCACTGACTCCAATGTAATTCCAATGCCTTCCACAGTCAGAGAAGACAAAGACAACATATTTGGTAACAAGTTCCAGAATAGGTAAATAAACAAAGTCATTTGGCCAGAGAATAAAAACTTTGCTGAGCTGTAGATATCACATTTGTTATACAAAGCAAAGAGACATAAATGTCTGCGTGAAATAAAGTCAGTCTGATGGAAGGACAAGCTTTGAATTTTATTGTTTTTACAGAAGAACCATCAGAGAGTAATGGAGATGAAAGATGGTACTTTCTGCAAATGAAATGAGTTTTGTTGGTAGTAAACTTTTGACATTATTTGGAGAGATCAAAAGAAATGCGCCCACTGAACTCCATTTTGCATTCATGTTGATGATTTAACTGGTTTGGAAAGAAGGCTCAGCCAGATGCTCTACTACCTTTTTATATGCTTTGCATGAATGAACAAACACCTGGAAGGAAATTGAGTGCTGTCACTAATAAGAAGAAAGTGCCTGGAACCAGGAAGATAACTCTTCCTACTGACAGTTCTTTTGACCTTAAAAAGAGCTTAACTAAAGACATTAAGGTCAGGAGGAATGATACACATGAGAGTCTCTTGTAATATAGAATACATATGCATTTACTGATATGACAATGGCACAGGAGAGCCTGGGAAATTAGAAATACATCTTTATATGCTACATAAGTCGACAGTCTGCCCTGCAGTATTGTATGATTTTGTCAGATGTGGGAATAAATGAAAATAACCTTTTTTTTAGTGGGGTTATTCATTTACTTTTCAAACTATAAGAACCCTAACCCTAAGAATCAAGAACTATGATAAAAGGTAATGCTAAATATTGCTATTAACTAGGGCTGTGGAAATTAAAGATTAATTTCTCTATTAATCGTTAAACTTTTTGATCGATTCAAATTATTTTGATCGCTAATGAAAACACTCAACTCTCCACCGGCTTCCGGGAGTCCCGACGGAGCCACTTGTGGAAGGGGGAGGAGTCCGGTGATGTCGATGTCTGTGACGTCACCAGACTCCTCCGCCTTCCCCAAGTGGCTCCGTCGACTAACGAAGGGGGAGGAGTCTGGTGACGTCTATGTCCGTGACGGCTAATGAAGGGAAGGGGGAGGAGTCCGGTGACGTCGATGTCCGTGACATCACCTGACTCCTCCGCCTTCGTTAGCTGACGGAGCCACTTGGGCCGGTGAGTTTGCCCAAGAAACTTTCTGCACGAGCGCCAGCCAAGGCATTGGCCTATACACATACAGCACAGCTAGGAAGTAATACAATGAACTAGGATCACACTAATCCTTATAATGATATATAGATATATATACTGTATATCTATATATCTCTATATATAGATATATTTTTACATATTATAAAAATGTGCAAAGCTCTAATTAGCCTCTCCATCTACTCTCCAGTGATGTCCCCAGCTTCCTTCTCCAACCAGCCTCGCCAGTCTGCTGAATGAATGACAGCCAACATCATGCTACCCATTTCTTGTTCGCTCTGCCTGACATACCCCTTGGGATGCATCATCATGTAGTCTGACCTCACAGCACTCGAGGAGTCAGCAGCTCTCACACATCATTACGTCCAGGGTTAAGGCCCATCCCCTCCATACTGAAGAGGAAAGACCCATGTTATCCCCAGACCAGCAAGAAGACTGCAGTTAAAAAAGGAATGATCCAGGGGAAGGTGGGGGCAGCAAAAGTGCAGAAACATAGAGCTGGAGTTTCTTAATTAATGAGTGGACAACATTATCCAAGATTCACGTTTGCCTTGCAATAATAAAACAGCCCACTCTGTTCATTGTTAAGGGACTTCAGCCTCTTGTCAGATGTGCTATGCATCCTCCCTCTCAGGGTCTAATTTATGTTGTCAAGACTACATCTGGTTTAGTGAAAAGATAGAGCTTAAACAATGAAACACATCAGCATATATTTTTACTGGCATAAATTCAGTCCAAAGTCCTGAAGATGTTGAGAAAGTGATTGAGTAACAGAAACCTTGGGGTGGGATTAAGTAATGCAATATGAAGCCAATGAGAAATGAACATTAGCTTGTGATCAGATGTAGAACTTGGTTAAGGAAAATGGTTAATTCAGCACAGAACAAGTGGGATTAACCTCGAATGAATTGGTTACTGTTCAGTGTGGAAAATAATTAAAAATGAAATTTCTAGCATGCATGGTGATAGCCACTGAGATTAGACAATTGGAAACAAATGCCAGCCAATAATTATCATTGGATCCAGGCAGACTGAAAACAAACATACTGTCTGTAGATTTTTAGACATGGGGGAATTTATCAAACCTGAAGCAGACAAAATTTGGAGCAGCTGTGCATGGCAACCAATCAGCTTCTCTCTTCAGTTTGTTCAGTTAATATTTGAAAAGGAAAGTGAGAAGCTGATTGGTTGTGATGTACAGCTGCTCTAGTTTTGATAAATTCCCTTCATAGAGTTTACAGTTGCAGCAATTGCTAGAAAATAAGAGAATGATACGAGGGGGTAATCAATAAAAAGCCTACATCATTATCTGTACAGATGTACTGTTAGATGTAATAGCAATAGGAATGGCATGTGTCACTTTAAAAACCTGCAAATCCCCAAAGAGATTTTGTTTTGAGTACTAAAGCAACCCCTAGTTATTAAAACTTACTTGAACGTATCTTATCTACACTGCATTGATGCTAAGTCTAAGGAAACCAGCACTTCTGGAAGTGTCAGTCTGCTCGGTTTCCCACAACTCTTACTGACTCCTACCTTTGACCTCCACCCATTACAGCATACAGTAGTGACAGGGAGGTCTGGTTTAGGAACTAGTGAGGGCTGTGGGAGACGCAAGAGTTTGATATTCCCAGAAGTGGATTGGAGTGACATACACCATATTTATTCCCAGATAATTTTTTGTACAAGTCATTCTGAATTGAGAAAGCTGGTCGGATCTCCAGTGAAACGTCTTCAAGAAAAATACAGCAAGTCCAGTTGCCTTTACTTATTTTTTACAGATATACCATGACCTGGATGGATGAGAACCTTCACAGACATATCTAAAATAGAATGATTGACATTAATATGGACTGGATGGCTCTAGATTTGTACAGTATATAGGAGCTGATTGTATAATGTACCTGTAAGCTCTGCAAAATCTGTATGAGTAACACAGTTTATGTTCTGAAGCAATATTTTATTTTTAAAGACTCTCTATGGTCCTTCTGTATTGAGCAACAATACATTCTAAACTGCAGGAACAATTATTCCTGCCTTCATTTCTGGAAAACTTACAATCGCTAAATACAAATCTACCTACACAGGAAGACATAATGCTGTTGTTACACCTGGTTAATTATGACTGTGTGCTGTATTTGTTCTATATTTTTGTTTTGCAGTTTTACATCTACAAAACAGTTGCAGAAATACTGTGATTATTTAGTGGCTGTTTTCATGGGCCCCATGTAACATAGTCCTAGGTCACACAGTAATTTTAAACACAAGTAAAACATAAAAAATGAAAACATAATATAAATTTTTTTTTATTAAAAGAATGTAGAAAAAAAATGTTTATTTGAACAATAGTGATTTCTTTGTGATACAATAATAACACATGCAGTAAATATAAATGGTAGCATAATGCATAATAAAAAAATGGGATAATTTGTTACCAGTTTGTATTTCATTTTCAGAACATCAGTGTACTCCCTTTTCATTGCGTTTTCATGCCACAGGCACAATTTTGCCAATTTCATAGACAGGGACAAACTCGAATGCCTGTTAGCAGTGATGAAAATCAAAGAACTATCATTGCACCAAGGGAGTCCACTTGAAAGGTGAATTATAGAATTCATGAAGTATGAACAAAAATGAAAAAGCTAAAATATTTTGGCACTAACACCTGTTCACATACTTTTGCTAGTGTTAAATTATGTGACCTAAATCAGTATTTCTAACTTTTACACTATGTATAAAATATTAATACTATTTTTATTAAAAACTGCATCCTACCAGTGAAACTTACAGGTAAAGAAGATACCAATGGTATTCCAGATAAAGAGCTTTTATTCAGTCAAGAACACCAACAGGAACATTAATGTTTTAGTCCCTTAAAGTGTCACCGCAAAATTGAAAAATCATTATATGTATTTGGGTATTCATACACTTTTTGGTAAATGTAGCCTGTAAATTTTTTTAAGTGGCTGCTAAATACCTGGTGATCCTGCCAGTTCCCCATGGCTCCTGTTTTAACTAGACCATGCCAACCATCAAAGCAGATACAGGACACACGGCATCCACTATTACGTTAGTCAGTTTAGCAATATGCCACATGGCTCTAAGTGGGAACCTCGCTGCCAATTCTGTGGGGTATCTACTTCCCCACTGTGTGACATCAGACATGGCTTGTGATGTGTGACATCAGACATGCTTCCCCCTATGACTTTTCTATTGTCCCAGAGCTGCTGAGCAGCCACAGGCTGTCCCTGTTTGATTTCTACCAGCTATCTATGATGTCTGTTAAGTGGAAACATATCCAAATTTCACACAGTGATTTTGTGCATGTTGGAGTAATGTGTGAGATGAAGGCGGAGTGGCTGTCAGGACCTGAAGAGAGAGAAGCAGGCTAGCAGGTGACTGGAGATAGGGAGCACACTGATTTAAGGTAGTAATGAAGATAAGGAACTGCAATGTACATAGGCAGGAAATTAACTTTTTAGTGGGCTGAAAATATGTTAGAAATACATGCAGGCCAATAATCTTGTTAGTATCATTGCTACTATTATTTTTAAACTTTGTTTATATAACACCCATCAAAACATATCTGACTGTCAAGAGGTCTGGCATATCATTTTCCTAAATAAATGTAGTTACAGAAAAACATTCCACTATTCATTTACCCAATAAAACAGAACACTGTTAGTTCTTACTTTGTGCTGATTTCTTTCTCTGTCCTTGTCAAGGGATTTTAGTTGGCAAGTGACCTTTTGAAGTAATTACTTCTTGGGAGGTAGGGAAATGCAATCACAAAGGTAAGTTTTCTACACTACTGCATTACTTTGATTAATGTATTTAATATCATTTCACTTGTTTCCTTTTTTTTCTCCTTTGGAATCGTGAGTATAATAAACTTAGCGACAGATAAATTAATAGGAAACTTACAGAAATGGCTTATATAGTAGATATAAAGTACTAAAACAGGTTTATGACACCATCTTCTTGAAAAGTTTGTGATACAAAGAGAAGTTGCTAGGCACATCAGCTGCAAATGTTGAGATACAAATGCCAAGCAAATGAAAAAACTCATGCCAGACTAGAATTATGATGATACTACTCATAATATGGTGATATCAATGTGTGAAATGTAATGATGTCACCATGCAGTTCAGATATTTGACTGGATATGTTGATCTACATATCATATTCTTTGTTCTATTTGATGGATGGCAATTACCCTGGCATAAATATGTATCACAACTTACTGGAAGACTGGAGCTGTACCCCATATCAGTAAATTCAGAGGTTCCCTTTAAAGTTAGCCAAAACTTATATAAAAAGTACTTAAGGTGACATAAGGTGTATCTGCAAGTATCTATGTCATCTTTAAATCATTTACGGAATCCCTGCGGTACCCAGCCCAGACTGTGTACAGAGCCTAACTTTTCCCCCCTGCCATTCAATCATAAAAGACTACAACCTTAGTGAGCAGTAGAGTCTCCCAGACATAACAGTCATGTGACAGAGGTGGGGCTTAGTGGCGGGAGGATGACTTAGGGGTCTATTCACAAAAGGGTGAAGAGTTTGGAGAAGGCAGGAGAAGTGAACAATCTAGGACAGCATAGCTGAACCGGAAAGTGAGCTGAATTGGAGAATTTTTCCAAATCGGCTATTTTGTCCTAGATTGTTCACTTCACCTGCCTTCTCCAAACGCTTCACCCTTTTGTGAATAGACCTGATAATCATGACTTGGGCTTCTGATCCCAGAAACTCTTAGGGGACACAAGGATTAAGGAAAAGAAAGGGGATGAGGAAGAGGGAGAAAGAAAAAGAGGGAGGGGAAGAAGAAGAGGGAGGGGAGAAGGGAAGAGGAAGAGGAGAAGGGAAAGGGAAGAGAGATGAGAAGAGGAAAAGGGAGGGGAAAAGGAAAAGGAAGGGAAAGAGAAGAACGGGAGAAGGGGAAGAGGGAGAGGAGAGTCTCATTCACTACTGTTGTTACCATCATCAACTTTTTTTCCATGTACAAATTTGATATTGACCATTTTCCCTATTCATAATTCAGCTCTGGAAAATGTCTACACTCATTTGCTACATTTTGACACAGCAAATAACTCACCCAAATGTATTTAAACTCGCTGTTAGTCATTGTTTTAAGTGGATGGAAGGAGGATGAGTTCTATTCAAAGTTATGTAGACAGATGGTCAGTAGTGATGCAAGTTTCAGAGACAGCTAGAAACTGAATTAAAAGATTTAGGTTTAGCTTGTAGTTCAGAACAAAATGTTTGGGGAGTGCAGTTTTTAAGCAGTAAGAATGTATCAGCACGAAGAATAAGTGCATGCAAAGCACATGCATTGAACCCATTCCATGTGAGACTGAACACAACAGCAAGATAAATGTATTTTAGATTGTAAGCCCTCATGGGCAGGGCCCTCCTTACCATCTTGTCTTGAATTGTATTGTGATTGTAATGTCTTCAACATATTGTAAAGTGCTGCACAAACTGTTGGTGCTATATAAATCCTGTGCAATAATAATAATAATAAATGTCAGTCTCCAAGGAAAACAAGGTATATTCAAGATCACAGCTCTTAAAGCTGTTTGTTTGAGGATCCTTTTGTCGCCAGTCTATAAATACTTGTAACAATAAGTAGGCTCAGTAAAGTGTGCCTCTTTTGTGCTGCATTATATGGTTTAATGTACACCAGACATGAGAGAAATATGAAGGCTGTTTTGCTCACCTCCTGAAAATGCTTGTTGGCTGGCTGTGCCTAGCTTCAATATCTCTGAACGCACACTCATTACAAGCATGAAGCAAGTCAAAGTCAGAGAAAGGTTGGAGCTCCTAATCTTTATTATTTTTTTTCAGGGAAGACAGGCAGCTAGCGTTTTCTAAATCAGATATAAGCAAAGGCAGCTTCTGTATTTCTCTTTTGACACGTGTCCTTCAAGAATAACAGCTAGGCTGGACTATGCACAACATCACCAAGATTTTAACAGTTAAAAGCTTAGTGCCTACAAAGAAACAGGTCTCATGCTGCAATATTAGCTGATTGATAAACACACTACATGTGAGTAGGGTCTGTTCTAGAGATTAATCACAGGAATCTGCAATCACATGTGACTTTCAGGTGCACCAAACTTGCAGATTGCTAGAAAACTGGTCATGCAGTTTGAACTTTAGGGCCCATTTACACTAGCCTGTCTGTTATAAAAATGTTGTGTTTTAGCAGATGGGCTAGTGTGTTGTGGTAGCTCCAGCATTGTGTGTTGTATTGCACTCACTATTTGTCTTTTTTTTTTTTATATACTCTATTTGGAGTGTACAATGTGCACACTGCATTCAGGTCTCCAAACAGCAATGCACTGAGCTGCTGTGCAGCGACCTGTGGTGGTATCAAGTGCGCTGCGATAAAATACAGCATGTTTGCATTTTATCGCAGTGCACTGCCCATCGTGCACGCATTGTGGTGTGAATGTGACACATTAAAAACAATTGTTTTCTATTTTTCCTTTTGGTGACCTGCGTTGATCTGGTGCGGTTAAAGGCAGGTTACCGCAGTATATGTGAATGGGCCATTAGATGGAAAAATATGTTTGCCTGTCAAGATAGAAATATAAGAACTTCCATTACTGATCTGCTTTTGAGCGTGCATGCTCCAAGGCTGTCATGCATTTTCTATCTTCATGTTAGTTAGTCACTGACCCAGAACAATTATGTTTATATTAAGTGCCAGACAAAAGAGATGCTCATGCTTCTTCAAGGTCAGTAAATGATCAGATAGAAACTGATGCCCATGGAGTAGGCATCTAAAAAAAAGTTAGCAATGGTAGCTTTATTTATGTAGTTATTTATTTATGTATTTATTTATTTAACAGAATGGCTCTATTATTATCCCTGACTCAACAGTATAGTGTACCCGCAATATTCACTACTTACTTTCCAAATATTCCTTCATGAACAATTTTCTTATAGCATTCTTCCCTATGCCTCCTCTAGCCCACTTGTAGTGGCTGTGAGGGCACAAAAACGGAAGAAAATTATTTTTGTTGGACTTTCCTGGTTTTATAAGCAACTCTTCTTCATTGTAAAAGAAAGTGGTAAAACGAGCCTGCTTTTAGAAATGACCCATGTTTGCCTTTTCAATATTAAATGAGTCTCTGGAGTCTGAACACAATTTCATTTAGACAGCATTTTGGACATGTCAGCTCATTTTGCTTGACTGCTACAACCAGCCAAGACAGGCAATCAGAGACAACGACTTTTCAGATGTCTTTCACTCTTATCCAGAGAGATTTCTTGCTGGATGTGGAAAAGCAAATGACTCGGCATCAGATCAGTTATACACTTGTAAACAAAAGAAAAACACAATAGGTCCTGTAGCTGTTTTCATAAATATACATATTTTTAGAAATGCGATTTTATATTTAGAGGTTTAATGTAACCCTTTCTATATTGTAGATAAATATATGACTCAAGCTGGGTCCAACAGCTCATAAGCATTGCATTGCTCCATATATCCACCTTAAGCTGGCCATACACCTATAGATTTCCTATAGATTTTTTTTCGATCAGCCAATGGTCAGATGGAAAAAGTGCAACAAATTCCTCCATCTACACTAAACTGTGTGGATGGAGGAACCCCCCTTAGGGCCAAGCTTCAGTATCTTGCTAGGAGGCCCCACTGGTTCTCAAAATACCTGAACAATGCCTGCATTCAATAAGATTGTTCAGGTATTTTGACAGTGGCAGCATTTTTTGGGGGGGAGAATATAGAGGATAGAGCGAGGAGTGGCAGCCAGGAGAAAGAGCAAGAAGAGACAGCCAGGGCAGGGAGTAAGGAGAACAACTACAGCAATACATTATACCACAATCTGAAATAATATGAAGCTACATGTTGCTGTGTTGTTCTGTGTTGGCGCCCTGATGTCTCCATGTGGCCTGTGGGGGCTCTAAGATGGATGTGCGGGTTCTCATGTGGGTGGTGCAGCTCTCAGGTGGGCGGTGCGGCTCTCAGGTGGGATATGCGGCTCTCAGGTGGGCTGTGCACCTCTCAGGCGGGCTGTGCAACTCTCAGGTAGGCTGTATGGGCTACGGTGTCTCACCAGGGGTCTTCTGGCAGGCAGCATGGTGTCAGGGAGCTGGAGGATGAGGGCAAGTGTGATCTCGGGCAGCCGTATTTGCCTCAAAACCGAACTTTTCTCTGAGCTGCTGGCACATGCTGCCCGTACCTCAGAGCAACAAGCAGTTTCAGACAGATGCGGCTGCTGAGGTCCCCAGCAAGCGCGGTCACGGGTAGCCGCATCTGTCCGAAAATTTAAAGTGCAGATGTTGACACTGAGGGGTTGATTTACTAACCTAAACACACACACACACACCAGGTGTGTGTGATTTTCACACAGCAAAACGTATTTATCAACCAAAAAGTCTCTAAAAGCATATTTCCACTAATGCCATATATGGAAAAATCATGCACATGATGCATATATAATGCTGCTTCACAGTTTAGACAAAAATGGTTAGCTCATGCATTTACATTCCTGCATTCATCAACGCAAGCAACATAACATAGAGCTAATGTACACCACATTACCTTGCAATTCATTGCAGGGCTTTGAACAACACACCTGCTGGGTGTGTACACACTACAAAGGTGTTTCGATTCCTCCCATAGATCATGCTGGGAGGGAACACACTACAGAGGTGTATACACGTTCGTGGTGTGTTTAAAAGGTTAGTAAATCAACCCCTGAATGTCTTGTGTCGGGTGTCCTCTGACTGGACACCAGGACACAAGGCTCCAATACCGGACTGTCTGGGTAGCAACCCTAATCCACCTCTCTGTGTATGACCTGTTGACACATGGCTACCTTGAAGGGTTTGGCCTGGCTACTTA
>NW_017306361.1:2117841-2196648 GCF_000935625.1 Nanorana parkeri | reverse complement strand
TTATATAGTGAACCTAACATACAGACTATAGAAAGTGCCCTTAGAAAAAGATAGCTCTGTTACCAAAAACAAAACATCAGCATTAAAGCTAAACCTCCTCTTTATGTATTAACTTAATTTACATAATAACAAATTTTACAGGACACTGCACAGAATCATTCAATTTTACAGACTATAGTTCATAACTACAGTCATACAGTCATGCGAAAAAATGCTAAAACCAATGGTGTGTGCATTCAAAACTGAAGGCAGTATCAGGATGACAGACCTCTACAATTTACATGTATTTTTTGCTTGATTGTAAATACTATGCTAAGTGCCACAGTAATGTCAATAAAAATTATTGAAGCATTGGAACTAACAAACTTCAATCACATACACATATAAGGCTGTTGCATTCCAGTACGATGTATTATATTGCAGGTCTCAGATAACTTACTAATACTTAGGGGTTATTTTATGCACTTTGCCCACAATAGCACCCCTAGATTGTGCTGACAAGTATAGGAAATGTCAAAATTTGTCAGCGCCATCTAAGGGCACTAGTGTCATGCAAACAGCATCCGCTCGGCTATACCCCATTGGAACTTTTATAAATGAACCCTCTAATGATTCCTGAATCAGGAGTATCTGTAATTTGCAAAATTTTGATTTGCCTGTATATATGCCTGCAAATCTGTTTGAACTGTGAAAGAAAACACAATTTTGGAATCTTGGCAATTGCGATTCATGTTGTCTATGCAGACTGGTAAAATATTTGTTAATATTTTCAGGGAATTAAACAATTCACAATTAACTAGTCTTTCAAGTCTTCTGATTTTTTGAATCAGCTTGCTTATCCCCATGCATAATTGGTGTCCATTGTGCCCCTTTAAACTAATACATATATTTATGTTATAAATTATCCTGTAAATGAAGTAAGTGAAGAGTAAACCATGAGCCCAACTTCCCCTTTCACACTTCTGTAATATTGTAAGTACATTAGAAAAGTATCCAAATGAGAAATACATTTGCTATGAGGCTATCTATGTAAAATGAACAGCAATAACCACCTGCTGACCGGGGTGTTTGCACCCCCTTCCGGTCCAGGCCATTTTTCAGTATTCAGCGCTGCAGGACTTTGTACTGAAATTAATTTTATACAATTTTTGGGGGGCAGATAGAGCTTTATTTTGGTGGTATTTAATCACCACTATGGGTTTTTTGTTTACTGTATAATGAAAAAAGTACTGAAATTTTGAAAAAAACCCTGTTCTCCCTACCTTATGTTATAAAACATTTATTATTACCCAATTGTTTGTTAAAATATAAAAGACTGGGTCACGTCGGGTAATTAGACACCAAACATGTCAAGCTTTAAAATTGCGTGCACCCGTTAAATCGCAAAAAACTACCATACTCCAAATTGACCATAGCCGATGCTTTAAAAGCTTTTACCACTTATCAGTTTAGTGTTATCAGTGATTGATGACCCTAGAATTATAGCTCTCATTCCGCCGTTCGCGGCGATATGTAATATGTGTGGCGCAATGGATGTAATCGGCGTTTTCGCACGTAGGCGGGCTTGATGCATGTTTGCGTGTGCATGTGGGGGTGGGGGACTTTAATTTTTTTTTTTTTTTGCTTTGATTTGTGTTTTTTTTTATAACAAATTTTTTTAAACCTTTTCTTTCCACTGAACTTTATTGCTATCACATAGGATGCAAACAAGCTCCCTATGTGATGGCCAATTTGCAGTGGCAGGTACTCTTTATGGCGACATCAAGGGTCTTTAAGACCCCTAATGTTACCTAGGGACCCCCAGAGAAGCTGATGAAGCAGAGACCTGCTTCACCAGCTTCTCTCCAGTTTCTGTTCCAACAGAGCGACACTGAATGCAGGCAGTGATGTAATACACATCACTGCCTGCATTCAGAAGAGGAGATCAAACGGAACTCGTGTACTGAGCTCCGTTTGATCTCCGGTCACAGAGCTGCTGTGCTGGTCCCGGGCTCATACCAGGAACAGCAGAGCCCGGGATCGCCAGCAGCAGCGGCAGCGACAGAGGGGGGGAGGCGCACACCTGACCGCATATTACTGTAACGTTCCTCTCAGTCTCTATCACCCATCTCTTGAATTCCGCAATATAGTCCTCAACGGGTCTGCGGCCTTGTTTGAGAGAACGCAGAGCGGATTCAGCTGACATTTGTTTACACAGGTTGTCGTACAGGAGGGCCATAGCCTCACAGAACCTGTTAAACGAATGTATAATGGGATCTTCATTCTCCAGGAAAGTGTTGGCCCACGCACGGGGCTCCCCCTTAGGTATGAGATGGTGGTGTACACCTTAATTTTGTCAGTCGCGTAAGTTCGCGGTCTCAGGTCATACATGAGTTTGCATGCTGAAATGAATGAGCGATAGTCTCTCCTCTCCCCATGAAAGGGCTCAGGGGGACTAATCTTAGGCTCTGGAGGTTCTGGTTGGGGTGTGCGGTTGGAAATATTCTCAGAGATGAAGGCTCTGAGAGTCCTGTTCTCGGTCTGTACCTCGGTCACTTTGAGGTTGAGAGCCTCTAGTCTTTGGTTGAAAGCCCCCATGTGAGATCTTATCTCCGCTGGTTCCATTTTAACAATTTAGGGTTCCAACAACCTGTAGTGATCCAATTAAATGGAGGACGGAACTCAGCTGCGGAGTCACGTTCAATCTCATGTGATCTAGGCCAGGAGTACGCGATGGTAAGTAAAACAAACCAAACAACCTCAGAGCATCATCGTACCGCCTCCTAGCACCAGCTGACTACGTTAACTATGGAAGTGGGAGGTTTGGCTATTTATATGAGAATTCCTATTTTAGTGGTACGGTTATCAAATAGTAAGCAGTTATATATGTTACTTCACATATGGTTTGAAAGAGGAACCTCCCTTAAAGTTAAAAGTCCGTCATAATGGGAATGAGAGGTAACCGTATTGAGGCTATTAGTTATGCAGGCACAGTAAATGCAACAGGGTGATATTCTATGTTGATCCAGCAGGTGGCGTCAGAGTACAACAAACTCCTCAGACAGTTTGCATTCAGTGAGAGATTGACAAAGTTATTCAACCTCTCTGGTCGGCAGAACCAGAGAGGATACTTGCGGTTTGGGAGCTTCAGGGGCACTTCCACTTGGGAGGCACGGAGGAATCCAGGTGAGGTAGGATTTGGAGGTCCAGTGAAGCAGTCCGTTTGGGGAGACAGCAGTAGTGGTGTGCTTTGTTTGTCTGGCGTTCACCTCGGGTTGTCGGGTTGGTACTGAGAGGAATGTTACAATTACAAGCGATCGGGCGTCTCAACAGACGCCTGAACGCTTGTATGTAAACAGCCATCGCTGGCTGTTTACATTCAAAGCCGGTTTCCCGATCGTGTGCACCCCTTAAGCACACCTCTCAGACCCTTTGATTGGTTATGTTAATTTTGTAAATGTCCACTTAAAATACTAAAAAAAATGGCTGCTTTTGTAGTTTAGCAGCTGTTATGGCAACACCTGTTGGCAGGTGATGTGGGCTCACTCAAGGCATGGAGTCTAAACACCAGAAGTGAATCACTTCTGTGTGCAGCTCCACGTGCCAAGCCCGCCAGGAAGCTGACTGCGCTCCAACGCCAATCACAGGTACGGAGACATGTTCCCGGTCCGCAGCTGCAGAGATCGGGAAATGTCTCCATGCCTGTGATTGAGGCTGCGGCACTGTCAGCTTCTTGGCATCCATAGTGGAGATGGGCTAAGAGTCCTAGGGGCCACTCAAGCTCTTTGCTGCAGGCTGGCACCAGGTTGTTGCCCTCAGGATTTCCCCTCCAGGTCAGAATTGCTAAAGCAGATGCTGTGAACTGTGTGTGTTTACATGAAAACACACGGTGGTGGCTACTGTGTGTGTATAAAAGGTTAACTGTCCTGTTAACCAGCCCCAGCAGTGTCCACTCTCAGTCTGCTGATACTTAGATTGCTGACCCACTAGCTAAATTTAAAAAACTCTGTGCGTGTCGAGGCTAAAAGTGCAATATGTCACATATAGAGTAGGCAATGGTTAAAACCAGAGCCGTAGCTAACTCCTTTTGCGCCTGAGGCAAGAATAGAAAATTGTGCCCCCAACAGACGTGTGCGGTATGTGACGTTATGAGCCCTGCCTCCAGGATGGTGGCGCGCATGCGCAGAATGCACTGCTGCCCAAATCCAAAATAGCATAAAAATGTGTTTCTTTGACGTAACGAATGAAAACATTTTTAGTTTCCGTTCATTTTATCCGAAACAAATTTTTAGTCTTTGCACATGTCTAATAATGTGTGTGGGGTGTTTTTTTGGGTTTTTCTAATTAATTTTTTATCAATTTTTTTCACTGTTGGAGGGCGTTGGGGAAATATTAGGGGTCTAAACCCCTGACATTTCCCTTTTGAAATAGAAATAAAGATCGAGGACAATGACTCTCTACCCACACAGGCGGGGGAGAGCAGTAGAGATCCGAGGAAAAGCTGAAGCCTGTGCTGCTCCTGTTCTCCCTGCCAAGCCCCTGTCGTCAATGGCGCCCTGTGCTCACAATGGCAACAGGGACAAGGGGGCAGAGCCAGACCGGCCCTTGCTGCGCCCCCACTCAGCTGCGCCTGAGGCGAGTGCCTCACTCGCCCCCATGGTAACTACAGCCCTGGTTAAAAATAGGGATGAGCCGATACTAGTATTGGTATCGGTACCGATACCGAGTATTTGGGTGAGCGCTTATACCCCCCCAAGCTAATCATGAACCTGGGTGGCTAGTGATTACACAATGCCTGGCTTCCTTAAAGGGACTTCTGATATGGGTATTGGCGAGTACCGAAATAAATATCAGTACTCGATACCGAAAAACTGGTATCGGTGCATCCCTATTTAAAACCCCAATCAATTTGTATGTGTCCTGTTTGTAGTGCTCTATAGCCGATTTCCATTTGGCATTGCTGTATATAGTATTGCTTGGATTTGTAGTCCTCTATGGCGAGTTGCCATTGGGCGTTGCTGTATAATAATGAATTGATGGGGTTTGTAGTTCTCTATAGCTGATGGTATTCTGCATTGCTGTATAATATATTGCTGGGATTTGTAGTCCTTTTAAAGCCAGTGCCATTTCTGCATTACTGCATAATGTATTGCTGGTATTTGTATCCATCTATAGCTGGTGGTATTCTGCATTGCTGTATCATTTATTGCTAGTATTTGTAGTCCTCTATAGCCAATGCCATTCTGCATTGATGTATACTGTATTGCTGGGATTTGTAGTCCCTTTACAGATTGGAGTCAGTGGCAGAACTATGTAATAGCTTAGTAAAAATGTTAGTGTTGATTTGTTTTGCTGTAATATTGCTTTTGAGCCGCAATCTCTATTTTCCCCACAAAAAATAAGCCCTCCTGACACCCTCTGCCCGAGACATCTGGCAGTGGGCCGACTATTATATTTCTGGCCCAGGGCCCACCATAGTCCTCTATAGCTGATTGTCTCATTCTGCATTGCTGTATAATAGATTGCTGTGATTTGTAGTCCTCTATAGCGGGTGTCATTTTGCATTGCTGTATAATGTATTGCTGTGATTTGTAGTCCCACAACAGCTTGGAGTCAGTGGCAGAACTACCAGGATCACAGCATTTGCAGCTGCGACCGGGCCCTGGCAGCTCACCACTGTACTAAAATCAAATGTTTGTGTTGTTTTAGAAAAAATGTCACACAACACTAAAAAAAGTATTGATAATTGGTATCAGCAAATTCTTAAGGAAAAGTAGCGGTACTTGTTCTCAGTCTGAAAAAAATTATATTGGTGCATCACTATTTTATTTATTTTCTTTGAAACCTATTGTACTTAACTTTATTGCTATCAAATAGGAGGCTCCAAAGTTCCTTAAGTGATAGCACATTAGTGGTGATAGCTTCTCTTTAACTAGACATTAGACAGACTTGACCAGCTTTTTTCCATGGAATGATAGCTCAGAAAATGGATGATTCTCATTGCTTCAGGCTGCATTCACTGAAGGGTAGATTAGCAAATGGATATTTGTTGGCTCGCAGGAGGGGCTGTGGAGCCTGGGATACATGGTGGGGGGCGATTGGGATGGTGGGGGGCGATTGGGAGGGTGGGAGGGGCAGAACCTTAGGTGGCTCATGGAAGTAATTAGGCAGCTTTTTCTGCTATCAGAATAACGTCCTGTGTAAAGCCAACACTCCATTTTACACACATAAGTAAACTCCTGGCTGCTGTAGCAGTCAGGTGGCTACTTGCATGGCCCTGCTGTCACCACCATATGGCTTACTGTGGCAGCAACAAAAGAGTTAAATATACTTTAATCACATTTTTATTATGCTCTCACTTCTTCTGATGTCTTCAGATAGATTTGTGGATAGCAATGAGAGACTTCAGGCATCACAAATCAGGAGTTACAAGATCCGGACTGTTTTAATTTGGCATTATCTACCATTTCTGAGTTGAAATCCACAACAATTTGTGTTGAAACCCAGCACATTATACTAGACATGTAACACAGGTAACTGTGCTAATTACCATTCAGTTACTTTATGAAGCTGACTAAAGTAAGTCTTCCTGCTAGAATTAAATGTTTCATTCAAGATACACTTTAAATTCTGAAGAAAAACATTGCATTTTCTGGTAATCAAACACAAACAGTATTTCTTGTTTGACAAACCCAGAACTTGTATACACTATAAAAAAAATTTTAAACTGTAAAAATATATACCTTTAACACAAACCCATTTGTATAAGCAGACATATTTTTCTGATTTCTGTTTTCCTTGTCTTATAACTGTGCATTTTATTTGCACATTTATTAAATTTGTGTTACAGAAACAGGTCATTTATAATATTATCAGACACTTATAATTTAGAATAATATAATGGGTGATTACAGGTTACTTTATGCATAGTTGACTTTTAAGGTTCATTTCCTCTCTCATTTGTCATGTGGTATACAGGCAGTTTATCTTGTGTGTATAAATATTAAGATACTTTTGATTTAAAAAAAAGAAAATAATTATCTGTTGACAAAACAAAGGTTGAAGCAATTATTAAATATCACATATTGCATAATAGGTTGTATAACTAACATTTTAAGATGTTAAGCGATGTTTATGGCAGAGATATGGTATGTATTTTTCTAATTCTCTTTTACATCATTACATTTTGAGAAAATATTATTTATTTAATGCAGTGTACAAAATAAACCAAGTTAACCAATAATGTCAGACATTTGTTTTTACTGCAGTAAGCTTCACTTAACAACAGATTTTTTAACTTTAATTTCCTGGCATATTTTATATTTTTAATTACGCTAAGTGAATATTCACTTGGGTAAGTGAGAAGACTTAGAGGTTTTAAGGTACATTAGTAACCAGACTGCTGAAAAATAAGATTTTTGTATTTATCGTAAAATATTTAGGGACACAGGAATGATTCCACAGGTTGTTTTCAGTGCTAAAAGAGCAAAGTGTTTTTGGAAAATAAAATAGAATAACAAGGACTTCTTGTAATGCTAAGTCTTATGGAAGTAGTTGAAATATAGGCACTTTGGGAGAAGGCTGTGAAAACTCTGAATCTGAACCAGAGTAATAGTATAGTAATAGGGGCTCAGCTACACTTACAGATAGAGGTCCAGTAAAGCCAGAATTGATTTCTGAGGTGGAAGGTGCCTGGGTGAGCTTAAATGTCTGAAAAGGAGTATGGGCACAGACTAATAAAAGAATATATAGATATTAAGAGTCTTGTGGTCATATGGGAAGTCTCAGCCTTGCGCTGTGAGGCTGCATAACACTCTTATGAGCAAGACCATATAGTAATAGGTGTCCCGAATTCTATGTTGCGGTTGTCAGTCCATTCTGGGGATATCAAAAATTCACCCCTAGCAATGTGAAATGTGAGGCAAGCCTCATGTACTCACAAACCCGAGAAGCACATGCTTAAAAGGGTCATAGATGGAAGGAGTTTACTAAGTGGCTGCAGACAGGCAATGGAATGAGACTGGAGTACAGTTGATCCATAAATGAACAGCCCAAGCAGCAGCAGGAAGTCACAGAGCACACAAAGTCAACACTTCACCAAGTGGATAATTTCCTCACTCAGCTTGCTCAACCTTAATCATTCCTGCTGTAAGATGGCAGTGCCAGAAATTTTAAAGAAGTCACTCCCTACAGTACTAACTGTGAGATACTGCTTTAGCCCTGCCGGCTTTACTAACTATGTGAGCCCTCAGAGCCGGAGTGACACCCTAGAATGTGCTATGGCTCTGGACCTGGAGAGCCCTAGCTAACAAAGTAGACAAGGTCCGGATAGTGCCACCATGTAGAGCACAGTGCCTGAAGGTCACATTCCAGGCAAATCCTGCACTTTTTAGTCAAGTGGTGTCCTGATACCGCTTGAAATTGCAGCATGTAATGACGCACCCCCTAGCTTCCTGATTGGTCGGGAAGCTGGCCAATCAGGAAGCGACGGTGAGTTATTACCCGCCCCCCGGCTTTTCAGATTGACCAGGAAGCCGGATTCATGCTCCCTCGTCACCTGGTGACGAGGGAGCATGGAGCCGGCTTCCCGGGCCAATCAGGAAGCCAGACAACAAGTCATTACACAGTGCCTGGCTTCCTGATTGGACAGAAAGCTGGCCCTATGCTTCCTTGTCACTTGGTCACTTCCTCCCTGCTATGGTGCTACAAACCCACATGGCCTTTAGCTTTGGGGACAAGTAGGTGATTGCCCCCTTCTTGGTGAACTGAATTTAGGAGTCCCTCAGACCCCTTAGCCCGGTCGCGATACGTGTGAGGCTCCATTTACACAAACACGCTAAACATGAAAAACAATGCATTCCGATGTGCATTGTTCATACTAGGGCAGTATCTGCGTGGTATGAAAATGCGCATCCTGCAAAAAAGTCTGGGCAGATTGCGCGTGTTTGCAGCTATTACAATTACCGTAAACACACAAAATCAGCGTGTATGTTACTGTTTACGCATTTTCATGCCACGCGGTTTTCCACGCAAACGGCATGAGTGAATGGAGCCTTAGTAAGTAAAGTCAAATAATAAACAAACCGCCACTGTAAAAGTGCTTTATTAAATCTATTTTAAGTAATTTTTCCCTTCTAGATTCCAATGATTTCCACCCAGCAAAAAACATTGAAGCTCTGAGACTCTGAGGCAGGAAGTGAATTGTAATTGCAGCCTTCAGTGTGAAATCAGAGCCCATTCACACCAGGGCGGATCAGCGCGGTTACTGCGCTGATCTCGCAAGGGAGGTTTTGGGATTTTTTAATTGCGTTTCAGTGCTGAAATGCAATAAAAAATGGCCAAAACTGCACTGATCAGCGCGGTTCCATTGAAACCTGTATGGAAACCGCACTAATCAGCGCGGCAAAAATAGTGCAGGGAGCAGTTCGGGCGGCGAGCGGTTCGGATTGCGTGGAATCATGCAGTCACATAAACGGTTCCCACAGCAATGTATAGGATCGTTCATGTTGGCTGATCCATGTGGCCGAATCCGCACGGCCGAACCACCCCGGTGTGAACAGGGTCTTACTGCTGCAGCTCATAATAAAAAGAAAATGTAATTCTGACATGACAATATGCACTGTACATTTACTAATAATTTCATTTAAAAAAAAGAAATTGGATTTCTTTTTTTAACTTTTAAAAGTGTACATGCAAAACTTTGATTTTAAATAGTTAAAGGAGACATGGTTTTTAGTGTTTCTGCCTTTGCATCATTATGGTGACATGATTAAAAAATATTCTTATAATTGTGACAGTTTTAAATGGGTCATGTTTTGAAAGCCTTTAGGGAAATAGGAAGTATTCTTTTACAAAGCCTCCTTGTTAATGGACTGATAAATGGAATTAACTCACCTTATAAAGTTCTGTTCTGAGAAACTTCATCTTTCATTACTTTATATTGAGCACTGTAAGTGTTGTAATAAGTCCTCAAGAGGACTTGATTTGCCTGCTAAAGTGATCTGATGTGGCTTGAAAAACCTTTTGACATCAGTAATGTGCTAATGATATGTGTAACAAGTTGGGTTCAGATGAACTAGTATGGTATTTGAAAGGCTAGACCTCTTTTCCTTTCTAGGTCACATCATGCTATATTCAAATTCTACTCTTCCATTTATCATCAAGTATTAATGTATTGTAAGATTTAATTGAATAATCTTGTTCAAGAAGCCACAATTATTTCAGCACAATGGGGATCAGGTTGCAGTTTACCGTCACAATCTCAATTTTTCATTTTCGAGAGATGGGTCAGATTCAATTACTTTTTCATAAGTCAAAGAGAAAATGTTAATCAAAATTTCTGCATAAACTATTTTATTTTTAATTTCCTTTATTAGTACAGGTAAATTTGCATATCAATTGCCTTAGCCCAATTCTAGAGAAATTAATTGTCATACTTCTGCAAGTGCCAGCTACGGTGAAAACTGTATAATAGATGTCTATCTATAACAATAGTACAAGCAGTGAGATCAAGGAACGATGGCTATCCAAGAGAATGTGTTCAATGGCGATTGAACAACAAAATGGTGATTTGTCCAGTTGTCACATGGGGCGGATATGGAGTCCCCAGTCCTATGTAAGATACATAGGCTTCGTTTCTTCAGTCTCATCAGTTAAAAAGTGTGGCAGTAAAGTTGAGAGAAGGTGAGTATGTGATGATGGGAAGGGAAGAAGTTAGGTGACCCTATTGTTTTGCCCTTAAAGGGGAAGTAATTAATACACTTTACATTGTGGGTGAAGGTTGCTTAAATAATTCAGCCACTGGTGTCATATTCTTCCACACATTTTCTCTCTACTTCATTTTTTTTCCAGGAAAACCTTAGCTGCACTTTTTTAAAAAAAAAGGCTTAAAGTAAAACATAAAAAATAGAAAATGTATTTAAATACATGCTCGGGTATGCTCTAAACCTGCATGTGATGTGGCACACCTGTAAGATGTACACAAGCAAAAGTGATACTATAGGAACAAAAAAAATACAATTTGCCACTATAACATTTCCCTGCAAGCTTGGCATTTTTAAATGTAAAAAAAAAAGCATAGGTACTCACCCCAAAATGCATACTAGAATCTCATCAAGATTAAGAATCGGGTATGTATTTTAGGGGGCCCACACACTATTTTTTACAACAAAAAAACAGACTCTGATCATGGATACAGGTCTGGTGTGTATGTTACGGGGGCCTCAAAGCCATTTTTTACAACAAAAAGCCAAGTTGGCAGTTAAATTGTTATTTAGTGGTTAATACTATATTTTGCTCTATTATGTCACTTTCTAAATGTCACTTTTGCTTTAGCACATCCTACAAAAAAAGTGTACCTCCAATATCCACATCAGATCCTTAAAAAAAAGTGTGGGATTCCCCCTAACTATCCATACCAGACCCTAATCCAGGCATGCAGCCTGTCAGGCCAGAAAATAGTGGCGACGGTAAGCACACAACCTCCCCTCCTGAACCATACCAGCTAACATGCCTTTAACATGGGGAAGGTACCTAGTAAAGATCAAAACAATAAAGTAATTGCACTAAAAAAAATTTGAAAACGTATGCATTAAAGTGCACAGTGATTATCCCAACACAGTATGTGACATCCCCAAAAGTAGTAAAGCTGTTGGTGTGAACATAAGCCTCATCCCAACATCCAAAGAAACAGGAACCATACCGCACTCCTTACTGGGATTCACACTTGATGAGGATGGATGCTCTAAATGACTGCGGATGGCACCGCAACACATGAACAATAGAAAATGGCACCAGCACACCATCAGTTAAAAAAGCAAAATATTTTATTGCCAATAGCTGTATCTCATTGGCAAGTGCGTTCATCAGGCTTAGAGATTTTTATTTTTGTTTTTTCAACTTATGGTGTGCTGGTGAAATTTTTCTATTGTTCCTCCCAACATCCAGTCCCTAAGAAAATGTGTGAGTCTTCAGGGTGGAATTATAAGAATGTTGAAACCCCCTTTAAAAGAACTGGGCCCCCAGATATCTGGCCCCTCCACCTACATGAATGAGTAGGGGTACATACCCCCAGGTACTTATTCACTAAAATAAGAAATACAACACCATTTAAAAAGTCCTTTATTCTTAAAAAATTGTGTAAATCCATCACATTTTTCAATGATGTAGATCCATCCTCAATCACAATGAACAGCAATCTCAACAATCCACCAAAACAAAACCGACAACCCACCAAGGAGATATGTTGCCAGTGAACTCTTGCCACTAATGACAGCTCCCCAGCAAGCAAAAAAATTACTTACACAGAAAGTGATGCTGGTTAACATAATTTACTAAATATGGCCATATTTGGCCAATTACATCATCCTGTATCCCCCTCCTTTTGTTTATATGCCGCTTCAGGCTGAGGAATACCCTAGCAGGGACCGCTGACCTGTATCTGGGTGGACACACTTCCTATTTAGAAAAAATACATGGAAGAGCGCAACTCCCTAAGAAATTGATTAGATGCTAAGCATCCTGCTGTGAGTGGCTAATTAGTTAAAATAAAAAATGGTTGGTGTATAACTCACGGCTGTGATGTCATAGATAGGCACATGCACTCCCTGCAGTCCTGTGCGGTCAGCGATGTTAATCTGTATGTTACTGGGCAGGAAGATCTAGGCGATCCAGGATCTAAACAGATCCTGGATCGCCTAGATCTTAACAGATCCTGGATCGCCTAGATCGTCTAAACAGATCCTGGATCGCCTAGATCTTCTAAACAGATCCTGGATCACCTAGATCTTCTAAACAGATCCTGGATCACCTAGATCTTCCTGCCCAGGAACATACAGATTAACATCGCTGACCGCACGGGACTGCTGGGAGTGCATGTGCCCATCTATGACATCACAACCGTGAGTTATACACCAACCATTTTTTATTTTAACTAATTAGCCACTCACAGCAGGATGCTTAGCATCTAATCAATTTCTTAGGTAGTTGCGCTCTTCCATGTATTTTTTCTGATTAAACAAGTTTTACGGGGCTCCTCTCCCGGTTGTTGAAGAGTTTATGCACACCATCTCCCACAAAGCTAGCAAGTGAGAGATCTGACCACATTACAGTTGAGCGCTTTCATGTATTTTTTTGTTCACACTTCCTATTTAGTTCACCCACTGGCAGTGAACTATGTGTGATGCAGTTGTATAACCCTAACATGTTTCAGACAGGTTTACAAGAAGTGTAGGGCAAAGATCGGAATTCACCAGTGGGCTGTTTTTCATTTATAATCCAAATCTATGCTATAGATGGGAAGGTGTGATAGGAAATGGCACACTTTCAGGCACTGAAGAGTGGTATCACTATCTGCCTGTATAAAGTAGCAGGCATGTTTAAAATAAATGAGTGGCTGCACAGATTCACAGATGTTTTGCAGCTGTACGTGTATTAACTCTGCATATTCATCCGATACAGAAAGATGAATAACTGTTATTTATTTTTAAAAAAAGCTTGTATACAGGGTCATGGTTTGTTCACAGAAAATAAAATATAGGAAAGACAATAAGCACAATAACATATAATTTACTGTACAAAGTTCCATTTGTTAGTATATTGAAGGTGCTCTTCAGGTTATTAGGCTTGTGACTATTTTCTCTTTACTGGCAGGATCTATCACATATGACTGACCCTGTGGTAGACTACAGATGGATTTTTTTAATCTTCTCCAAACATTTTACAGAACACTGAGCCTACAGGCCAATATAAATAAATAAGCTATATTGCTAACCTGTTCACATGTTTTTTTTTCTCCATATTGTGTTAGGAAGTAATTTGCTTCCCGACAAAAAATATTTTTTAAGATTCTGGCTATGATTAACAAAACATGTACTTATTTTCTTTACATTTTGCAACAAGAAGAGTTATCAAAAAAGGTCTAACAACAGTGAAAGTAGTTATGTGAATATAGAGCCTTGGTGCCTGTAGGCTACACGTGGCCCTTTGATAATTGAATTTGAGCTATTTGGCCCCAGCAGTAAGTAGTGGGAGCAATAATTTGTAAGGGTGCCTTTAAAAAGTATCTCTCTATCAGTTTCATATAACCAAGGCCGGTGCTAGACTACTCTGTGCCCTAGGCAAGACCAGCCCCTCACAACCCCCCCCCCCCCCAAAAAAAAAACCAACAGATTTCTTTTAATTTACAAGAATAATAACCATAAGGTGCCAACAGCAACAATATTAAAGGCAAAATCTATATTAACCAGGTTTAGTTTGTCATTATTTACACTGAGCACACTCTCCATCATAGACATCCACCAGAGGGGGAATCCATCTATTTGTACTGGAGATGTAAATGTGGAACAGCAAACATGTAAAATGTAACTAGTGCCAGTCAATACACTGAGCTGCCCATAGCTGGGAAAATCATACAATTGCAATATTTGTGAAAATTTTGCTTATGAAGACACACGGCAGCTGTTGCAGTGCCCTTTAGCCACCTTTGCTGTGTATACATAACCCCATGGCAATATGTGGCATATAAATTACCCGCAATGGCCCGTGTGACAGGCAAAGTGTCACTGCTATTTCTGCCCCGAGTATGGAGACATCTATGTACAGTGCAAGGTGACCAAGATTGCCAAAAATCTGCCTCATTCGTATACGGGGGCAGCAACATCTGTATGAGAAGCCAGGGGTCTCCACCATGTGGGTCGGCCATTGCTCAGCCTATGAAAACAAAGGCATACTGCTTATACCTGCTGCCAGGGCTGATTCAAGGCTATGGTGGGCCCTGGGCACGAAATATAATAATGGGCCCCCTCCCAGATGTCTCAGGCACAGGGTCTCAGGAGTGCTTTTTTTATCTGGGGACAATAGGGATTGCGGCTCAAAAGCAGTATTACAACAAAACAAATCATCACTAACGTTTTTACTAAGCTATTAAATAGTTCTGCCACTGACTCCAAGCTGTAAATGGACTATAAATCCCAGAAATAAATGATACAGCAATGTAGAATGGCAGAGGACTACAAATACCATCAATATATTATATAGCAATGACGATTGGCAACAGTTATGGAGGACTACAAATTGCAACAATACATTATGCAGTAATGCAGAATGGCATGGGCTTTAAAGGACTACAAATCCCAGCAATACATTATATAGCAAAGCAGAATGGCGCCGGCTACAGAGGTCTACAAATACCAGCATTACATTATACAGCAATGCAGAATACCACCAGCTATAAATGACTACAAATCCCTGCATCACATTATACAGCAATGCAGAATAATATGAGATATAAGTTACATATTCTGTATTGCTCTGGGGTAGTGACCTTATGTCTCCAGGATCTCAGGAGAGTTGTGTGGGGTTTCAGGTGGCTGTGAGAGGTCTCAGGAGAGCTGTGCGGGGTCCCAAGTGGGATGTACGGGGTCTCGGGAGGAGTGCGTGGGGTGTCAGGAGGCTGTGTGAGGGCTCAGGGGGGCTATGCAGGGTCTTACCAGGGCTGTGCAAGGGTCTTAGTTGGGCTGTGCATGATCTCAGGGAGGCTGTGAAGGGTCTTAGGAGGTCTGTGCAGAATTTTAGGGTCACTGTGTGAGGTCTCACCAGGGCTATGTGAGGTTTTACCAAGGCTGTGCGGGGTCTCTCCAGGGGTCTGGAGGGTCTTGCAGATGGGTGCGGATGGCAGGGTTCCCCAGGAGGTAGGAGGAGGAGATGTGCGGGTCGGTGCTGTAAGCAGGCAGTGCAGCAAGAGGGGAACCTCAGGCAACTGCTACCATCTAAAAATGTTATGTGCCCTGACAAAGCGGCCCTGCCCACTGCACAGCATTTGTCACTGTGCACAGCAGGACACCACTCATCTCCCGACCACTCTAGGAAGCTGCTGGTCGAGGCTGCGTCCTAGGTGGCAGTGCACCCTAGGTGGCTGCCTAGTTTGTCTAGTAGCAGCACCAACCCTGCATGTCCCCAGTTTCTGAATATTTCCTGCAGCATGAATTCAGTCTCCAACCACTCTTATAGAACAGTCTTTTACCATTTCCTCTAGTAAAATTTCAGTCTATAACAGACATCTGTAGCATTGCATATAATTAATATTATAAGCAACCCTTGGTAGATGTCAGGGGCCGCATTTGACTTGAGGGTTAGGAACCAATGCTTTAGAGTAACATTTCAGTATTATCTACCAAGAGAATGCAGAGAGCTGTCACTACATGTTTGATGCAGTAACCCATGGCAACCAATTAGCAATCATGTTTCAAAAGAACACTATCATATAAAAATAGTTTTCTGGTAACTGTATGTAATTGATACCTGTAGCAATAGTATTTAGCTAATAAGTGCTTTTCTCCCACCCACCTTTACTTATATGTGCTTCCTGGTTGGATGGGCATCTCTTAACCTTCTCACTAGGCGTGCCTTACCTCTGGTCCATACTTACCAATAACAAGGCACATCCAATGAAAAGTTATTTTAGTTATCTGCAGCACAGAGGACCCTGAGTTTGGGGGCTCCAGGGCGAGGTACAACAAATCAGAGATAGCATGCAGATACTTGGTGGTGCCCTATAACCTAGTATATTGATGAACTTCATGGACCACTAAGAGGGTTATTCACAAAGCTGCCGAATGCAGCCAAGGGAATAACCCACCCGATGTGAAGTGAGCCGAATGCTGTTAAGCTATTCACTTCAGGCCTGTACAGCCGATTTCAGCCGTACATTGAGAAAAAAATGTTCCAAAATGTAAATAAATAATAAATGTAATACATATTTTTTTTAAAAGAAAAAAATTATTTTAAAAAACAATTGGGCGGAGCCAGCAGTGACAGCTAGCTCTGCCCAACTGTTTCCTATTGGCTGGGACCTGCTAGAGTCTCCACCCAGTTGTCATTGTTTAATGACAGTTCAGCATCCCCAGGTCATTTGGGGATGCTGATCTGTCATTACAACTGGGCCCAGCTGTCATTTGCGAGGCGTTCGCCCCACTTTGGCTGTCAATTCGGCTCAGTCGAGCCAGAGCATATGTCTTCGGCTCGGCTGAGCAGCTCGGCTGCCTTTCGGAGCTCTATGGACTATACTCAATAGCCGATAGAGCAGCCCTTCGTTTCCACTGAACTGAGGGCTCCCGCAACCAAAGCTAGCTGAAGGATCAGCTGGACCCTTCGGATAGCTTTGCGAATAACCCCCAAAGGTGCCCATACACCTTACGATTGTCGTACGAAAATATTCGGACGACACCTAATAGATTGTACAATAGTCAATCGAGTATCCCACCTTGTTTCGACTAGCTATCGCACGATGATCTTACGATCATCGTGCGGGTTACTGGAGTTGCGCACGATATTATTCGAACAACGGAAATGAGCTGACGCCACGTCAAAGTGGGCGTTGTCGTCCACGTTTTGTGTTTAAAACCCTGTGAACACTCTGCGTTCGTCCCCACAGTTGTTTGATACAAGCAAATGATGGATCTGGATTTTTCTACAATGTCTGCCATTTTGGTAGGTGTAGCTGCTATTCGAATGAAGCGCCAACGCAAGTCCACTCGAAGGCGCCTATGGTCCAAGAATTGGCTGCGGAAGCGTGACATGTACTCCCACGTTTGTCTCCTGAATGAGTTGAGGGAGAACAATCCGGAGGATTATCGAAACTACCTCAGGATGCCTGAGGAAGCATACCGAACACTGCTGACTCTGGTCACCCCCCTAATTCGTAAGGATGACACAGTGCTGCGACAAGCCATACCCCCCGACCAACGCCTGATAGCCACCCTCCGATTCCTGGCAACTGGTCGCAGCCTGGAAGATTTGAAATTTTCAACCGGGATATCAGCACAGGCACTCGGCCGTATCATACCAGAGACATGTGCTGCAATCATCAATGTCTTACAAGAAGAATATTTCAAGGTAATTTCTTTATTATAAACAAACACAAAATGGATAGAGTAACTCTAAAGAACTACACACAAGAACAGTATATGAAAATATTTAAATGTAACAATGCTAGTGACATATGGATGCAAACTTATAGGTTGGTGTATGTATTGGGGCCCACCCACCCCTGTGAATCAGTATCCTGTGCATGAACGGCACCCCAAAACCTAGTGTCCTGTATATAACTACGGTCCACATGTGCTGATTGCTCGGGCCTCCGTACATACTGAGTGCCCAAATGTCCTACCTGCTTGTATTGCAGTTGGGGAGAGTGTGGTTGCATGCATTCTGGTGCAGCTGTCTGCTGATACCAGTTTGTTACTTGGTTAATGGTTTGTGTTCCAACATCAAATGTCAGGCACGCTTTACCTGTTTGGACCCTTGTATGGTGTTCCTTGGAGCAAATGGTGTGTGTTGGACCCAGAAGACCATTTTGGCCATGATGCATGATGTGGAGCACCAATGTCTGTGCGTATTGCCGTTGATGGTCCTCCATGCTTCTCATCTTCAATGCTGCTACTTGAAAGAACAGAGCACTTTCATCTGGCTGTTTATCAAGTGCCGCAGATGCTTTGCTAAGGAATTCATCAATAGCATGGTCTGTTGCTGGCCTCTTTCGTGGCCTCGGCACAGATGCTGCAGCTGCAGAGGGTCCTGCCTGTGCCTCACATGTCTCTTCTAAGCAAACACTGTCCTGTGCAATGTAACATAGAAAATAATGTCAGCATGAACTATGTGTTTCAATGTGTTACAGGTCTAATGTATTGTCTATTTCAGTTTCCTACAGATGCTGCAGGTTGGAAGGCTATAGCAAAACAATTTTCTGACATCTGGAACTTTCCCAACTGCGGTGGAGCCATTGATGGCAAGCATATACGGATCACCCCACCTGCTAATTCCGGATCTTATTATTATAATTATAAGGGATACTTTAGTATTATTATGCTGGCCATAGTGAATGCAAAATATGAATTTCTCTACGTAGACATTGGACGCAATGGCCGCCGCTCTGATGGTGGTGTCATGGAGCGCACACTCTTCAACGAGTTATTGCGTAACGGGTCGTTACATCTGCCATCCAATGACGAGAACACGGAAGGACTCAACTTCGTTTTTCTTTTCTGAGGCTTTTGCACTTGGGGAACACATCTTAAAACCATTCCCTATGCGTGGGCTCTCCCCTGAGCAACGCATATTCAACTACAGGTTGTCACGTGCTAGACGTGTGGTTGAGAATGCATTCGCCATCATGGCCAACCGTTTCCGCGTCCTCCATACTGCTATTAATCTGTCCATGACTAAAATTGATCTAGTGGTGCGCTGCTGCTGCAGTTTGCACAATTTTCTCAGGAGGCAGACCACCACATACATGCCTATGAACATGGCAGACCAAGAGGACCTGGTAAGTGGCAGAATGCAGCTTGGGGAGTGGAGAAATGAAGGAGAGTCTTTGGACAGCTTGCCACACCTCCATTCAAGGTTGCCTACTACATCTGCCCACCAGAACAGGCTGAAATACAAGGACCACTTTATGGGCCCTGGGCCGTCTAGTGGCAAGCACGATTTTAGTGTATTGTCATGTGCCATGACCCTTTTCTTTTAACACTTTATATTGTGACCATATGTCATTTTTGATTTGCACTAGATCAACCATAGTTCTATATGCGAATGTTAGTAATAAATTCATTAATTTACAAACTTTATTTATGGTGTCATTTATTAATTCTTATCGATTTTAATCATAGAATGTGATCATAATCTGCATTTATATCTAAATACATACATACCTGTGTGTCTTGTGAATGTTCTTCGTTAAGGTCCTCTGCATTGGATGAGCACCCTCCAGACTGCGCAGATGGTTTTTGCAGGCTGTTTATTGATGGCCGTGCTTCCTCTTCATCATCCAGAAACCTCAGTCAGTCATAATACCACAGGCGAGGCTGGTAGACGTCATCTGCTGCCGCACCAGATCTTTTGGAATCTGCTATTTTATTACTTTCATTTTAGTACACAGTGCGAAGATTAGCTATCTTATTTTTAACGTAATTTATATCAGCATCAGGAAAAATGGTCTGCACCAGTTTTGCCAATTGACCATACGCTTCCTGTTGTTTCACTCTGTCAAAATATTCACGTGATTGCACTCTCCACAAACATGGCAGTTCACGATAAAGATCTATGAATAGTGGCAGAAAATCTGGTTTTGTAAATCGCTCGGCCATTCCTCCCTGTTGAAATAATAGTTGCATGTGTTTACATATATGCTTTCATAAAGTCACATAAAATATGACATGCGGCCTAGTTGATGATACCAGTTAGCCGTGTTGATATATTTATATATCAGGTTACAGTCCCAGATCTATGTGAATTTGTGCTAAACATGTAAAGAGCACTTATGTGACCTAATGTATGCCTTGCACACGCAATGACATATGACATTTGTTACCAGGCAGACAATTCATATTTCTACGTCCAGAGTAGAAGACGATCAATTTAAACCATAATGTCAATAATTATATACACACTATTGATAAACCTAACTATGCTTGTTTGTATGGTAGTTGCATTCAGCATAAACATTGCACTTTATACACAAAAGTCTGTAGCCTGCAGCCACTGTAAGTGGCTTCTCTAAAACTAGTCACATATAAATGATCAATATAAAATATGGTGCAACATACATACGTCAAACAAAAAGTGTATATAAAGTTGGACACCCATCAAATCACCTTACACAATTAAACACAAGGTGTAATGCATAGGCTGCAAATTTTCATTATACTGTTTTTTCAATAAACTGTTGCCCTGTATGTTTAATGCCCCCAATTGTGAGGTAAAACACAAGGTGTTAGGATAGGGCTGTTTAACTCACCTTATGTGATCTTCCTTAGCTAATAAAATTAGATGGTTAGTGGTATTAATAGAAACAAGAATGGTTCCTGACACACCAAGTTCATGCAAGAATGTAGTATGCTCGTGTCCCTCAAACCAAACGTTTCTAATATAATTGCTCAATATTACGATTAAGTAACGCCACACAGACGTAATAGCTTTATTACGACCAGTTAGTCGTAGTTTCGGCGCCAAAAAAGAAACGGCCTACTATTGGCTACTGCAGACCAAGTGATCGATCGGTAGGTTGCATTTTCGTACACGCCCCCTCCGGTTGGCAGTGGCGCAGCTAATTGGTCGGACGACACGTGCTACGTTTAAGCCACGCCCACCGACGGAGATAACGGCCGACTACTGCATCTGGACGTGAGTGGAGAAGTGGAGAGCAAGATGGAGGGTTGTAATGCAAACAATGGAAATGTGGCCAGACAAAGAATTGTTAAGAGGGCATCTTCAATGAGTCTCCAGGAGATGATCGATTTGGTGGAGATAATGGAGAGAGATGACTACGATTGTGCCTGAAAAGTAAGTGTGTTTTTCTTGGAAAAAAGGGCTAATCATACATGTTTGGGTTGCATTGGGAGGCCTTTGCATATGCAATGCTATGTTACAGCTGACTAGGCCTTTGTTGGAACATTTGTGCACTTGTTTTTGAAAAGTTGTCATACTGGTCCACAATCTGATATATAAATGATTATTCTACAAGCATGACAAGTGCTTTATTTGGATTCTGTAGCATGCATGCCTAACTAATTTAATGCATACATTTTCTGAAGGTTACACATGCTTGTTCTTACAGGAAAGCATGCAGCAGCTGAAGAGGAAAAAGCTGCAACTACAGCTGTTGTTGCCACGCAGCCGGACAGTGTCCCAGGCAATGGCAGCGTTACAGAATGTGGGGAATCCTTAAAGTGGCTACTAGTACCACCTCATCTTCAGGTATGTTTGTTTGTGCTACATGATGCTTTAATGCATGCTATTGATATTATATGTTGTGACATGTTATATCCAAGTTTCACTTGCTTTTCATTCAACGTCTGCAGGAAATGACTTGGAGGATGAGGAGGATGCTGGTCCATCCCGCAAAGTAGCAAATGGTATGTACAGTTTGTGAAACAACCCAGCAACCGTGATGTCTCTGTGTGTGCGCTCAACTGCTAAACAATGTTTTTGATGTTCACAGTTCATGATCTTACACGGACTGCTGGGTTTGCCAAACAGCCTGACCAGAAAAGAGCAGCATTTGACAGTGCATCCGATGGTATGTGCATGTCCCAACAATCTGTTCACATGTAATGACATGACATATTTTTTAAATTCGAATTGACCTATGTTATTGTAATGCTGGAGCACAAGCTTGACCTGTCTTATCTTAAGGCCAAGGAGTGTGAGCAATATGAGCCACGTCACATAACAAGTATCTATTATTATTTTCTGCTGCAATATTTTTATGAAAGTTTTCAGAGGCAAAAAAGTATAAAACAAACTGACATTTCCATGTATACAGTCGTTCAGAGGAGAATAACAATCATACAACTTATGGTAAATAAAGATATTTTTCAAATGTTATAATTGTACTCTTATTCCTGCACACCCTTAAAATGCGTGTATTAAGTGAGTCAAGGCACACTGGGCTTTACAGCCTAACAAAGGGCTCGGGAGAAGACGGTATGGATTGCCAGGAGCGGGAAAGAGGGAGGTCAACAGGGTAGGAAAAGAGGGGGAACAGTGTTGGGTATAGTGGGGAAAAACAGGGGGTGGAAGGACGACATCAACATCCTTATTATTATTATTGGTAGCTTCAAGTAAGTGGGTAACTCCAGGTCGGACCCTTGATCGGTTCTCATGCTGCAGGGGTAGTACCCCCCATTGCCAACATCCCTGTGGGCCCCATGTCATGTTGCGTGCCTAGATACCTCTGAAGCTATTTAGGTCCTTATTAGGGTGTTGGTGGAGAATCCAAGGTTCCCAGATGTGCAGGAACTTGGTTTGTGAATCCTCCAGGATACTAGACAGATTTTCGTTCAACATGATATTGTCCAACCTACGTGTAAACTCCGTATATGTTATTTGTTGCTTTTTCCAGTTGCCCGCCAAGGTGAGCTTAGCTGCTAGAAAAATAAAATGTGAGAGCGCGCGTTGTGAGCCATGCACGCCTGGGATGGGCAAGTGGAAAAGAGCATGTTGGAGGTTTCTTGGGATACGCGTGTGAAGCAAGGTAGCGAGCAGTCTATATATTTTGATCCAGAATCGGGTAGCCATAGGGCATTGCCACCAAATGTGTAGCATATCGCCCGGCTCCCGATAACCCCGATAACAATCTCCTGAGTAGGTAGGGTACATGCGGGCTAGTCTAGCTGGGACCATATACCACTTCTTAAGTACTTTATACGCCACTTCAGCGTTTGTAACATTACGGGTACAACTAGCGATACTTTTCCACATCCTCCGCCACGTCTCCGGGGACCACGTCTGCTGCAAATCTCTCTCCCAGCCCTCAACATAAGAGTGTGTGGTGTGACTAAGCAATCTGTTGAGCTGGGAGTACAAGATCGACACCAAACCCGGTTGTTCTCTCCTCTTTATCAAGGCAGAGGTCCAGTGGTAAAGCTGAAGGTATCGGAAGTGTTCGGACTCTGGAATCTGTTTACGTTCCCGTAAGTACTGCAAGGAGGGTATAGTAGGGGAACGTGCCATGTCATAAACTATTTTAAAGCCGTTGTCCGTCCACCACCGAAAAAGGCTTTGGGGTTGTCCATACCTGGCAGGAACAAGGGTTGCGCGAATAAAGGCAGGAGTGGGAAGTACGGGTAGAGTAGCTCAGCCGAATATTTGATAGAGTCCCACACTCTGAGTGAGTGTAGCAGAAGTGGGCTCAGGGTCTTGGGTCTGTTAGTGGTCGTTATCCAGGGCAGGGCTGACAATGGCACGGGGAAGCAATTCGGAATTTCCAGCATAAGCCAGAGGGGGGGGGGGATCGCTGTTGGTGCAGGGAGATTAAAGGCAACAGTTGTGATGCCTGATATTACAGTAATATATTGGGCAGGCCCACTCCCCCATCTCTCTTGTGTTTATATAGGGTGGACCGTGCCACCCTGGCCCTAAGAGGGTGCCAGGTAAATTGGAGGATGCTCCGCTGCATTGAACGTAAGGCGAAGGAGGGGATGGCGACCGGAAGCATTCTGAAGTAGTAAAGGAGTTTGGGCAGTATGGTCATCTTGATTGCGGACACTTTGCCTAGCCAGGAAAGTTTATGTGGTAGCCAAGAAGTCAACGTGTTCTTCAAATTTTTAAATAGAGGGGTATAGTTTGTGGCATAAAGTGTATCGTATGAGGACGTAATTTTAACCCCCAGGTAACTGATATATAGTTTAGCCCAATCGAAGGTAAAATTAGTACATAGGTGATCATATAAGTGTCTAGGTAGCGTCACATTCAATGCTGCGGATTTACCCCAGTTCACTGTGAGTCCAGAAACAGCAGAGAATTGTTGCAGTAGACGTAAGAGGATAGGGACTGTGGTATGCGGCTGAGTCAGGGTAAGCATAACGTCATCAGCGAAGAGGCTTGCTTTATATTCTACCCCCCGCTAGTTCGATGCCTTTAATGTTGGGATCTTTACGGAGAAGGATCGCTAGAGGCTGGCGCCTCTGGCGGGTACCCCTCTCGATTGGGAATTCTTTTGAGAGGCGGCCTAGATACTTAATTTGGGCTTTGGGGGTAGAGTAAAGGACCTGCAACCAAGTTAGGAATGAGTCGCCAAAACCCCAGCGGCGTAGGATATAATGTAAGAATTCCCAGGAGATGTAGTCAAATGCCCTTTGTAAGTCCAGTGACAGAAGGAAACCTTGTATATTGCGAGATTGGAGCGTGTGGACAAGGTGGATTATTTTCCGCACGTTGTCCCCCGCTTGCCTTCCTGATCTCTATGGATAATAGTGGGAAGAAAGGAGTTAATACGGGTGGCCAGTATTTTTGTTAGAATTTTAATGTCAATGTTTAGCAGTGATATAGGT
Source organism: Nanorana parkeri (assembly GCF_000935625.1). NCBI lineage: Eukaryota > Metazoa > Chordata > Amphibia > Anura > Dicroglossidae > Nanorana > Nanorana parkeri. Next base: position 2,171,842 of record NW_017306361.1, on the reverse strand, counting down.
CTGTAATTACTGGGATTTAGATGATCCTTGTCGGGTTTGGGTATCATCGACACATATGCCAGAAGGGATGAAGGGTGAAACTTCAGGGTCAACTTTGGGGCTAAAAGCGGTGCAAATCTTTTATAATACAGGGCAGAGTATCCATCAGGGCCGGGTGCTTTGGAGGGTTTAAGATGTTTGATGGCGGACAGAACTTCCTCCATCATGATATCTGAGTTTAGAAGGTCCAAGTCAGCCTGTGCTACCAGCGTGAGGGCCACATCTTGCAAGAGATCATCCGCCTCCTCTGGCCGGAAGGATCCCAAGTCGGCATATAAAGCTTTTAAGTCACGTTGGAAGGAAGCTAATATTTTCTCAGGGTTTGCTGAGATATTACCACAAGACGCCGCAGTCTGATTGGTGTATAACGATCAGGTAAGGTATTCAGTTTATTCGCTAATAAGGAGCCCGGTTTGTTGGCCCTTGAATAAAATTTGTGTTTAGTTCAGCTATAACCGTGTTAAGTCGTGCCATGAGTGGACGGTCGAACCCATCCTTATGGGCCTGGTCCAGTACTCCCAATTCAGACTGCAGTGTGGTGATCTTGTGTAATATTTCCTTCTTGCGACGTGACGCAAGCTCTATCAAATGTCCTCGCATTGTAACCTTGTGGGCCTCCCACAGGATCACAGGCGACTGGACCGAGCCCTCGTTCAGGTCAAAGTACTGCCTGGCGCATGTTTCAATATGGGACATATTGTCCACAGTGGACAATAGAGAGTCGTTTATTCTCCAGATCCCCCGGCCCTGAGTGCCGCCCTCCAGTTGGAATTGTATTGCATTAGGGGCATGGTCAGACCAAGGGATTTCCTTAATTTTAGCTGAAATGAAGTTGGGAAAAAAATGTTGGGCCGTGAAGATGTGGTCAATTCTACAAAAAATGTGGTGTGGGCTGGAAAAGTAAGTGTAGTCTTTAGTGGTGGGGTTCAGTTCTCTCCACACATCCACTAAGTGGTGGTCATTCAAAAGTGTTATTAGGGAGGAATTATCCATGGGGGGTGTCAATGGTAAGCCAGGGGTAGTCACCTTTTTAGTTTTGTCCATGTGGGGGTGCAGTACCAGGTTAGTGTCTCCTACTAGGAAAAGGAGGCCTTGAGCATGGTGTTGGACAACTTGAAAAAGGTGTGAGAGGAATCTGAGTTGGTGAGTATTCGGGGTATAATATGTGACAAAGGTAACCGCCACATCAAAAAGAGTGCCGATTAGGAGGATATAGCGGCCAGTAGGGTCAACAATTTGTTTGTGACTTACAAAGGGGAAGGTTTTCCTAAAGGCTATGAGTACCCCTCTCTTTTTTTCTGTGAAATTGGTATGGTGAAACTGGGTGTAGTTTCTATGTAGGAAACGTGGGCAAGATGACGTTGAAAATCTAGTCTCCTGTAGGCAGACCACATCTGCATGGCAGGAGGAGTAGTATGAAAAAGCTTTATGTCATTTGGAAGGAGAATTCAGCCCCTGGACATTGTGAGAAATTAGTGTAAACTTACTAGCCATGAGATGAGGGTAGGTGGGACGATTGTCGTGGCCTCAGCCGCATACCACAGTGGGGGAAGCTGAGGGAGTCAGTGCGGTCCGGTGGATGAGCCCGAGTCGCGAAGTTGGATGTCGAGTCTAGGGAGAAGCAGGAGTGGGAGGGGAAAAAACCTTCAGGGTAAAAAAAAACACAGGTTAAAACAAGAACAAGTGTAACAGTTAAGTACAACAATAACAGCCGTCCGTGAGGATCGGCTTCGCAGGCAACGGGACCGGGGATATCCGTCCCATTGCTTGCCATGTGGGGAGGGTGATACCACCGATCCCCAAGGAAAGCGATAGCATATCGAACATTAATACCTGAGTAACATTAGTGACTAGAACTAGCATCAGAAGCAGCAAAGGTAAACATCAACAGGGTCTATGCAATTATCATGGGCTTCAGTTTGCATGAACCAGAGCGGAGGTGGAGGGTAGCTAAGAGTGGTGGTAGCTCGGCACCGCCGTTGGATGGGTGTGCCGGGGGTACATGCCCAGGTGGCTGGGGCAGTAACAGCAGAGTCAGAAACATACCCCGCCAGTTACCCTCCAGTTCCAATAGTAAGTGTCATGTTGATGGCCCAATGGCCATCTCGGTGAAGGACATACTTTATGACAAAGATGGCGGAGAATTTGAAGCCGGGTGGACCCCAGGTCATCAGGTCGGATCTGCAGTGAGGGGGTTATCTCTCAGTTTCTTCTGTGGGGATGTCCGCTTCTTCTGTTGCCACTCCCAGATTGGGCTTGGTGGGACTGGAACCTGCCTTTCTTTCGAAGATGAGGTGCTCAGTTATGAGGGGGGACGTAGAGATAATTCAGCTAGCATCTTGCGGAGGTCATCAGGGGAGGAGGCTGCAAACGACTTCCCATCCCGGTTGAAAAGTATCTTAAAGGGGAAACCCCAGCGGTAAGGGATGGTTTGTGCTCGGAGTACTTCCAGCAAAGGTTTCAGCTCCCTTCGCCGTTGGAGCAAGGTAGGGGAGAGATCGGCATATATTTGATATGAGTGGCCCTGGAAAATTAGATCCCGTTGTCCTCGGGCTGCAAACAGGATGGCCTCTTTTGTCTTGTAATAAGTAAATTTGATGATAATGTCTCTTGGGGGACCATCACGGCGTCTTTGAGCCAGGGCCCTATGTATGCGATCAAATTCCAGGCGGTCAATGGGTATAGAAGGAACCAGTTCCTGAAAAAGCACTGTGACTGAGGAAGTTAAATCTTCTATGAACTCGGGTAGGCTTCTAAGCCTCAGGTTCCCACACCTGGCACGATTCTCCAGGTCTTCCAGCTTATCTAGTGCGACCCCCAGCTGTTCAGAATCGAATTCCCTTTCCTGGGATTCAACGATCGTGATTACATTGTCCATCTTTGTTTCAAGAAGGTCAGTGCGGGTGCCTATCTCTTTAATTTCTTTAGATAGCACTGCTGCTAGCTTAGGGTCTGTGGCCAGGGTCAGCTCAGTTTGCAGCATAGCTCAAAATTTGTCCAGCAAGGCAGTGTCTCTGACACTCTCTGGGTGGTCGCCATCTTGGGTCCATCTTGGGTCCTCGCCGGTAGCGTGTGAATCTCGGCTCCTTCTGCCTCTTGGAGCGCCACATCACGCTGCAGGGACAGGCTGGGGATATGTCCGGTTCCTCCAGTGTGTAGCTGTACTGTCAGGTAGGCTTATGTTAGGTGAATATCGCTGTCCGGGAGATCGGTGGAGCGGAGCTCACTCAACCAGCGGCCATCTTGGTCGGTAGCTCGCCACGCCCCCCTCTATTATTATTTTCAAGTACTTAGCAGTGCACAGCAATCATTGGATTCAACATACAAATCTGCAATGTTAATGCTCATTTACTTACCATACAGACAGCAATGTGGATGTGTGCAGTATCTCTCGGGAGGATAGTGACCCGCATGCGACTCAAATATCTGGGAGTCAAAGTGTGTCCTCTGGTATGTTCTGGAGGCAACTAGGGATGCAAAATACTTTTGGAGAACGTACATATCTAGTTATTTTACATATTTCTAATTTCTGTACAGATGATAATCTGGACGTGGTCATAGTGGATGACCATTGCCAGGAAGCGTCATCAGTTGGCAGTAGCAATGCATCGCTGGGTATGTACTATTGCCCCAAATGTGACTAATCGTTTGTGTGACACTTATGTTACCCCAACAATTGTGCAATGATGCTTTACTTTCAGATGTGGATGTTTGTACTGTACAGGGAGAGCCACACGGGATTAAAGACAGTCCAACTTCCCATGCTGACTATGGTATGTTATTGACAGCAAATGTGGACTTTCGTGGCTTTGGGCCATGACAGTGGATTGAACTTTGTAATGTTATTGTTGTTGTGCAGCGCAAGAGGTGGAGGCGTCGAGCGGGGCAACAGCCCAAATGTCTGGAAGCTCGGGCTCTGGTAGGTAGCAAGATAGCACACAAGCACATATATGTTTAGCTTCTGTATACATTTATTTTTGACATTACAAATTCTAACATGATCATTAATTTTTCACAGACAGTTTCAACCACCAACGGACTGATCAAATCCCACGCGGTAGACCATGTGCGTGGTTATGCTCTGCTGTGGGATTATTGATGATGTAGTGGAACATCTGCTTGAGCTACGGAGGTCACTTGGGAATGTGATGGATGAAATCCATAAGTTGTAATATACACACCCTTGCAAAGGACTTCCATGTTGCCATGTTGATTTCGATGTAAGCTGAGTGCTGGCTACACAGCTTTTTGTATTAATAAAAATATTTTTGTAATTTTACACATGCGTCAAGTGTTTGATTTCAGGTTCTGCAATATTGCAGTTACGAAGACCAAACAGATGGCAAACAAGGGTGAATCAGTTTTGTTACTGATTCAGGATGGTAAAACTATTGTTTTTACTTTGTGTTTTGTACATAAGGAGACAAGAGGAAAAAGAAATAGAAACTAACATATACAATGGGCAGGGTGACATGTAAGTACTGACATATACATAAATCAGTGTGGTACACATTAGTTGTGATAATGATGTTTACACATAACGGGTACTGCTTAAGGAGCCAGTGTTCCACAGGTATTTGTAGACATCAGTGGTGCACATTTGGGATGATAGTGATCTAACAGATCAGGAATGGCGGGCCATTTATTAATTATTTGTTTTGCTTTATTTACATGGACACACATGATTACCTATTAGTCTGCAGAGAGAAACTCCCTGAGTCCTTTCGGGTGGATACTGGTGGTTGAAGTGTTGTGTATTCCATCAAACTATATTAGTTTACACAGCCTGCTGTACTACACTCTTGGCAAAATACAGCAAGGTGAGGCAGGAGAGAGAGCGTGGAGAGACAGGACAGGAGAGAGAGGAAAGAAAGCCAGGGGAGAGAGGAAGGAGACACAGCCAGGAACGACAGAAGATAGACTGTCAGGGGAGTGGACAGAGCCAGGCGAGAAAGCGGGGAAAGACAGGTAGCACAGACAGGACAGACAGGCCAGACCATGAAGAAGTATAGACATCCATGAGATTGAGCAGAGACAGCTAGGAGGAAGAATGAGTGTGGTTTGGTGGTGTTAGAAGTTCTCATGTAGGTCGTCATTACCAAAGTAGATTTTTCAAAAAAACTTTAGTGCACCCGTTATATAGACACATACCATATGTATATGTATGACCATGCAGGACCATGTCCTTTTCTGGGTTGTGTCTTCCAATGCGTCAGCCTTGTAGGGCCAATTGTAGGTGTAACCGATGAAATGCCACGTTATAACAGCACTGCCACGTGTAACAGTTGCCACCCTCAACACGCTACTTAAAGCGACACACACAGCTCTTCACTCATATCAGCGATCCGGGACACTTTGCCTGACTTGCAGGAGCAACTACAGGTTCTGCATCTCTGTCGGATGGGAAACATGTAGCATAATTATGTTCTTCACTTTCATCCTTTCGGACAGAGATGTTTTACTTGATGCTTGCCAAAAGGATAGCAAATGATTGATTACCCCTGTCTACATCGGACACGGGACCATGTCCGGGGATACAGTTGTACTGCAAAGAGAAATAGGGTACTCTGTGAAGTGCAGAGGCTGTGGAGGCCAACCTCTCTGGCACTAAGGACAAGGAGGGCGTGTTGAGAAGATGTCAGGCCATGCAAGGAAGGAGGACTGTGCAGCCATAGCCCAGCATAGATTAAAAACACGACACCCCAAGAAAGAGTCCCATATGTGCTGTGCAATACCCTTTGCTGGGCTGTGCAGGAGCCATAGGGTGCTCTGTACTGCGCAAAGGCCACCACAGACCCCCTGCTCTGTCTCTGGGGTTATATGAGGTATATGTGGGGGGCTTGGGCGGGTATGTGGGGGGTTTGCAGTATCCATGGGGGTGCTCTGCACCTTTCAAAGCACAACACAGAACATTATTAGCCAGCCGGAGCTTGACCAAGCTATCATGTGGACCTCTGCTAGGCATATGGTGGACAGAGCACACCACAGATGCTGCACAGCCCCCTGCGCCTGCAGGGCCTCAGGGGGGCAGTACATGATCTGTCAAGGTCTCAACCAGGTCTCAGATGTCCTTAGCTTTCTATCTGGCAGCCTCTGTGGGGTCTATTGTGGCCTCTGCAGGGTCTCACGTGCCCTTAGCAGCCTGAGACCCTGCAGAGACCAACACAGATGATTCACATGCCCCCTGAGAATACACAGAGCACACCCCCTTATCGTGCAGACACCACCGCAGACCCCAGCGGAAGTGTGTAAATTCTGTGTGTGTGTGGGTGGAAACAACTTTTGTCTTTTCTAGGGCACCCCAAAAGCATGAATACACAACTGGGGAGGACATTGTCAGTGGTATTTTGCTTTTCAGTAATGACATACTTATGGATGCACATTGCAAATGCTGTGCATTAAGCATTTGTGCTAGGAGTTAGGAGTGCTACAGTTACTCTCATGTTTCCTGAAGTGGTCCATCACACTCACATCGAAGACACTAGGATGCTTGGCTGAGTGCCATTATAAGTTGCTCCACTTCCGTTTTCTGGCTCTTCGCGCATGTCAACTGAAAATCGTACAACTTTTGACGAACGACAATCACACACACAGTACGATAATCGTACGACTGCATGGAGATTTTCAAACACGCTTGAAAGACAAAAGTCGTACGATTGTACAGTACTATCGGTTCGGGCACTCTATTCACACGTTACGATTGTCGTACGATAAGTCGATCGCATACGATTAGTACGATAATCGTAAGGTGTATGGGCACCTTTAGTCTTTTTCTGCCATCACTCTTCTGTATTTTACTAAGTGAATTTTTTCTCTACCTCTCACAGGTTCACCTTATATAATTAATTTTATACCCATACATGCTGTCTCTAACTTGTATTTTTACAAGTGCAACTTTCAAATTCATATTTTTTTTAAATATCAAACTTTTAAGTAAAAAAGTTGAAAAAATTATTGATCTAATATTTCGATCATGAGCAACATTTTTGTTCACGAGTACGAGTACAGAAAATTTAAATTAAGATATTTTATTTATTCCATACATCATTTGTTTCAGGTTTGCAAAGTAACTTGTGTGAAGATCATGTTTTGCAATCTTATATTATGCAGTTTTGCTGCAGTAAGGAGGTGATCAATCAAGTGCAGTCAGGAGTTATTTATCTGGCTCTTTCCATGCCTCCATCCTGTGAAGGATCACCTGGTGCATGATGAGATAACTGCTTACTTTTACAAAAACAGAGGTTTGCAGTCTTGCAGACCTTCTTTCATATCCCCAGGAAGCCAAAAGTAAAACCAACAGACTTTTTTTATTCTTTCACCAGACTGTGTAATGCTTGAAAAAGAGAATCCTATAGAGATTAGAGACAAAGTTAGTATCTAACATCCATCAGTGTTACAGCACCAAAAAAGAAATGCATAAAGAAACAAATTATACTTTCTTGAATTAACAAATGAACTGTATGTCCAAGAACATTCCATGGCATATTATATTACTGTTCCTCCAAACATAAGTGGCAAAGTACATAACATCCTCTTTGAGGCAGTTAAAGTCCATGTTATATATTTTTTTTAATTCTTTATTTAGGGTAGACACATACATAGAGACAGTCCAAAGTAAACATCAATAGAAAATGCCAGTTGAAGCTGGCCTGTAAGCAATGTAAGCAAACGTGTACCAACACAGTATGGCAGAAAAAATAAATCCAAGATGCATTAAAGAAACCATAAAGAGAACCATTACAGATAGGTGTAAGGCTTGGTGCCCTTGCAAGACATATCTCAGCTATGGCCGCCTCTGTCTGAAATACCTCCACGGATATATCATATGATACATCAAGGAACTGCCAGGAGAGAAGCAACCTACATAAAATGCCTCCTATTGCACAGCTGTTGGAATCAGGAATCCACAATTAAGGAGATCAAGCACACACCATCAGGCTGTCCACCCCAACATGGGGCCGCTATCCTGTCTAGGACGTGGACACTATACAACCAAAGACAAAGGCTCAGTTAAGGCTAACCGCATCCACTGTGAACATTTGAAAAGCAGAGATAAAGATATCCTTTCAGCGAAGATCTTATATGCCGTCTACATTGAATAAAACCGAGATAAGGATAACTTTCTCCTGAACCGAGTTTGTCAATAGCCCGGATCACTGTGCAAGTGAAAAACTTATTTGTGGACGTACACTTTTCTCTGAGGAAAAGCTAAACACTACCGTGAGTGCCATCTAAGATCTTTTCAATATAACATGAACGTTTTTTGAACTTTCTTTTGGAATTTTTTCTCCCCTTTCATACTCGTGTATGTTAACCCGTACCTGTGCTGGAGGATTTAATCTCTTGATTTTCCGAGAAAATCTCTATCCAAGATAACAACAAAAAATAGAGTATAAAATATATACAAGACTTAAATATTGCATAGAGGTATTCAGAAGGTGGGCCATATACCACATATTTTATATACAGGTATTCCTCACTTAACGACCGAGTTCCGTTCCTATGACCAGGTCGTTAAACGATTTGGTCGTTAAGTGAGGAACTCTATACAGTACTGTACTGCATTAATACAGTACTGTATAGCGTTGCCGATGTACAGTACTGAACAGTGTACTGTACATCGGGCAATGAAAATACTCACGGGGACGCGCTGTGAAGAACGGAGGACGTCACTTCCCCCGGCGACACGTCGCACTGGCGCTGACGCGCGAGGTCGCTCGGAGGACGGTCGTAAGTGTGAGTGGTCGCAAAACAGGTAAGTCGTTAAGCGAGGAGTATCTGTACACTAAAAAAATAATTTTTTCAAATAAACATTGTTTTAAAAAAAAAATCATATTTAGCCGAGCTTTTGTCTTATATGTATAATATATGTCTTAGTATTGTTACAAACTATTTACTTTGTTAACCTCCCTTCCCAGTTTATATATCTAAATACAGTGCTCACATCAAAATCAAGACCAAATCTCTACCTCATTTTCACAGTTGATATAAAAAAAGATAACCCTGTCTCCAGGGGCGGACCTACTGCCGGTGCAGCCGGTGCGGCCGCTCCGGGGCCCAAGGCGGTTTTAGGGGCTCAGAGAGGGACTTAAAAACGTCCGCCACAGATTTTTCTCCCCTCGGCCGCTCTGTAGCTCCAGAGCAGCGATCACTCTTCTCATTGAGCGAGCTCTTGATTACTGAAGCCAGCACACAGTAGTGACAGCTGTACACATTCTTCTCCTCCTCGGCCGCTGCAGCCACAGAGCAGCCAAGGGGAGAAGAATCTGTTCAGCTGTCACTACTATGTGCTAGCTTCAGTGATCGGTCTGTCGGCAGCCACCTGCAGCTTCCTCCTCTCACTGCAGGATCACTATTGTTGGCTGGCTGGAGACTTCAGGAGCTGGCTGGGGAGAAGTCTGCTGGAAAATTCAGTAGGCACCTGCAGAGAAAGAGGACAGATCACATCTGTGTGCACTGTAAGTTTTTATTCTTTCTGCGTCACATCTGCTGAAATCTGTACAGTGCGCCACACCCTGACTTCTGCAATGTGCGTCACACCCTGACCTCTGCACTGTGTGTCACACCCTGACCTCTGTACTCTGCGTCACACCCTGACCTTTGTATTGTGCATCACACCCTACCTCTGTACTCTGCGTCACACCCAGACCTCTGCACTGTGCGTCACACCCTGACCTCTGTAATCTGCGCCAACACTGTGACCTCTGCACTGTGCGTCACACCCTGACCTCTGTAATCTGCGTCAACACTGTGACCTCTGCACTGTGCATCACACCATGACCTCTGTACTTTGCGTCACACCCTGACTTCTGTACTCTGCCTTACAACTGACCTCTGCAGCTTGGAAATAACATTTTTCAAATTGATTCCGCTACCTTAGGTCCTGCGCAGCAGCCTTCTGTGGAACCACCCGGCACCTGCTTACAGCGCTTTTACTGCCCGCAAATCTCCCCCTTCTGAGACCCTCCGCACCCCTCCTGAGACCCTCTGCACAAGACATCAGGCCAGCATTCCAGAGCAAAGTGGCAGCACAGAGTATGTACCAAATTTATATACTATCATGCTGCATTGCTTTATAATGTATTGCTGAGATGTAGTCCTCTACAGATGATGGCATTTTGCATTAGAGTGTAAGCTTCTCTGTACAGAGACTGTTGTCACTGGGTCAGTGTTCTCTGTACAGTACAACGGTATATGTCAGAGCTATATGAATGTAAAATAATAGTGTGTGACTATGGGGGGACATTACAGTGTAAGCTCCTTTAGTGCAAAGAGAGCGGGGGGGGGGGTTATGGGGCCAGTGAGATCCAGTTCCGGCACCCAACCATGGGAACAGGAAGGGGGGGCCCCGAGAAAAAATCTTGCACCAGGGCCCTGTGTTCCTTAGGTCCGCCATTGCCTGTCTCAGTATCAACTTTTGTGATATAAGGGACAAGGAAAAACAAAGAAGACCCCCCGTCAGGGGGCAATAAAAGGCACAATGGGGAGAGTAGCAAGAAGAAAAAGGGGGGTGAGGGAGGGGGAATAATGAAATGAGAAATAAAAGAATTGAAGTTGTAGTACACATCAAGGGCACAACTATCCAACCTAGTCGGCTCAAAAAAGGGACCAAGTTGTGAAGCAACTTAGGAAGCCAGGTACTCCACTCCAAAAGGTAAGAAAAGAAAGCGCACCCGTCATTGAGACATCACCTCAATCCGACGCTCCTATGGGGGAAGGGGGTCCGAAAGCTTCTGTATGCATCAGAGAAGTAGAAATGAGTCCATGTATTCCAAGTATTCTGAAATTTCTTCTCACTGTTATGTAGAGTAGCAGTTCATTCCCCCATCTGCCAGATTTCAATGATGTTCCCCAACCGCAAAGACATTGAACGCGGAGTAGTTTGCTTCCAGAGGATCAGAATACATGCTTAAGTGGCATTCAACATGTGACCTTTTCAGAGGAATAGCGTTAATATTGACCACATATCCCACAAGGTCGTGACCAAGATCAACAGAAGTAAGTTGAAGAATCAACACCCAAAAGGCTCCGTCCAAAAGGGGCGCAATACCAAATAATTCCAGGAGATATGGAGGAACGTGCCAGTTGGGACCCGGCACCACCTACTAAGGAGCTTAACATTTTGTTCTTAAATCTTACTCGCAATGGAGAAAGAGTGAGCTAATTAAATGGCCCGGGACCGTTGAATCGGGGTGAGAAAAGTACCTATTTATTGTTCCCATTTCTGCATGTACCTAACAATATAATCCTCCAAAGAAGTAATGAGTAATTTATAAATTATGGACAATGAATGCAGCTCCAGAGAGTCTGCCTGACACATCGTTTCAAAAGGAGTGAGAGGTCTAGAGAAAGCGATGCTACACGGGATCACCCTTAAGAAGTTTCGGGGGTTGAAAAGAAGACCACACATCTAAAGGGGGATCTAGGGTCCTCTGGATTTCAGATTGTGTTAGCCAGCCAGAGGGGGTTAAGTAATGCAACAGCCTTAACTAAGATGTTTATTGTCAGAATCCACTGGAAAATCGGGATCACCTATAATAGGCGTCAGAGGGAATGGGAAAGGGGGAATCCGCTGTAGAGGGAAAATTCGACGTACAACCTTAAGAGTTAGACCTACTGTATGGTTGGATAAGCAATTAATTCCTTAAGTGTGGGTGGAGAAAAACTACAGAAGGCCAGGAAGAGGGATAAGTGAGGTTTGTTTCAACGCTACCGGAGATTTTTGTGCAGACTGCAAACACCAGCTTACGACCCTCGACAGGTGGAGGGCCTGGTGATACAGATGTAAGTCATGGAGCCCTATGCTGCCAGAGAATTTAGGAAGGGTTAAAAGAGAAATGCGTGTCAGGGGAACCTTGTCACCTCACAGGAGACAAACAGCAAGGAGCGAACATTATGAAAAAACAGTGCTGGGATGGAAATTGGTAGTGGATTAAATACAATATTTGAGGCAATATGGTAATTTTAAACCTGTTGAACTAAGTCAGGGTTAAGGTGCACCAATGCTGTAAGTCAAGCCGAATTTTCAACAGAATAGTGGGAACATTTGCTGCACAGAGCTTGGAGAGATCAGCAGTAAGGCGTTTGCCCAGGTATTTTAAAGAAGATCGGACCCAGCCAAACGGAAAAGGTTGTGTTAAAGCCACCACTTTAACCTCTGGCAACGAAATGTTACAGGCCTCAGATTTATGGTAATTTATTTTAAAGTAGGAAAGAGCACCTTATTGTCTAAAAATGAGTGGAGGCAAAGTCCTTTCAGGGTCGGAAATACCGAACAAGTTATCTGCATATGCCATCACCTTATGTTGAGTTCCTGAAAGTAATAGACTCTGAATATCCGAGTTGGCCTGGATTGTACACAGCAAGGGTTCTAAAGTTAAAATGAAGATCAATGGGGAGGAAGGAGAGCCCTGGAGAGTGTTGTTAGAAAGTGAGAAGTGATCCAAGCAGGTTTTATTAATGCAAAGAGCTGCCTGTGGAGAGGAGTAAAGGGCCCCAATACACGCCAACATATTCTCCCCAGCCCCAGAAATGCCATAGTAGATTTCAAAAATTGCCAGTCAACCTGATCAAAGGTTTTCTCTGCATCAATTGAAAGGAGCATCAGCAGAGAGGCGCATACCTGGCAGAGTGAATTAAGTTTACGATCCTAGTGGTGCTAGAGCTTCCCATTCAGGGACAAAGCCCACCTGGTCATGGTGGTTAATCTGAGGAATGAAAGGGAGTAACCTGTTAGCCAGGATTTTGGAGAACAGCTTCAAGTCCATGTTCAGTAATGCCATTGGCCTATAATTAGCACATTTAGTGAGGGCCTTGTCAGGTTTAGGTATGACTGATATGTGGGCTTGGAGGGCTGTCGGGGAGAGGGTATGCTTGTCAATAAGAGAATTATAAGCCCGTAGAAACCACAGTGTAAATATTTCCTGGAACTTCGTATAGTAGGCCACCGTAAGTCCATCTGGGCCTGGAGATTTTCCAGTAGGAGCAGATGGAAAAAGCAGCATGAAATTCTTCCTTGGTAAGTGGTTGATCTATCAGGGACTTGACCTCTAATGTAACAGTAGTTAGGCCAGAAGAGAGTAGAAATCAGATTGCCTGGACTGAGAGGGGATCAAGCAGTCAGGGGACACGTTATAAAGGTCATGGTAGAATTGCAAATATTCCCATGCAATGTCCGTAGAGGTAGAAAGCCGATCTCCCGAGGAGCAATGAATATGAGAGATGAAGTTCTAGTGCGCTGTCACCCAAGTGCTTTCGCAAGCATTCTGTTAGGCTTGTTAGAATGTTCATAGAAAGCCCATCAAAAGTTTGATCTTGGTCTGACTATATAAAAGAGAATTCAACTACTTCCTCAGGGACTGGAGCTCAAAGAGGGCAGCAGCAGCCACACATTTTTTTGTGTAAAGATCCTAAGTGCAGAATCCGGGAAAGTAAGGACCTGTATTGCGAAAGATGCCATCGCTTGAAGCGAGAGCCATGCTTAATAAACATCCCCCAGACCGTACATTTGTGCGATTCCCACAGCACAGAGGGGGAAATCCCATCTGTATCATTAACCTGAAAGTACCGGGAAAGTTCACTGGACACATCTTGTAGAGTCTCCATATCCTGAAGCAAAGCCTCATTAGGTACCCACAATTTAATCCCTTGTCCCTTTCGTAAGCAAGTCAAGAGAAAAATTAAGAGGAACATGATCAGATAATAAAATCGAATCTATAGAAGCAGAGACAACACAAGGGAGATCTTTATGTGGTAGAAAAAAAATAATCAATACGAGAGTACATTTGGTGCGAGAGTAAAAGGTGTAATCCCTCTCCGTAGGATGACAAAAGCGCCAGACATCGATCAGTTGAAGGAGATTAAGTTCCGACTTCAGACGCTTAAGATAAGAGTAAGAGAGATGGGAAGACCCTCTAGATATGTTGACAAGGGGATTGTACGCAAAGTTAAAGTCCCCTCCAACTATTAAGAGTGAGTTAAGATCAATTGAGTGAGAGTTTGTAGAAGGGTCAGTTGATTAAAATTTTGAAAGTAGACATTAACCAGCGTCACTAAAGATTTTCTTATCCTCCATTTTACTAGAAGAAAGTGACACTGGTGGGTTAGGTATGTCCATGTAATGGAATGAGCTACCAAAATACTAACCCCGAAAGCCTTGGAAATTGAAGATGGGCAATGGTGATCGAGTAAACAGGGGACCTTGTCTCATTTGAGGTGTGTTTCCTGGAGAAAAACCACCTGGCTCCATGACCTTGCAAGATCATTCAGAGGGCCAGAACATTTTTTCTGGGGCATTAAGTCCCTTGACATTGAAAGAGGTCAACTTGATCGGCAACATGGTAGTGGAAGGGTGAGCAGGTGTCAGCTTCCACCCCCGGCATTGGCCCAACATAGAAGAAAAGAGGAGAAGCGATAATGGAGAAAATAATAATAATAATGGAGGAAAAGGGAGAGAAAAGAAAAAGCAAAGGAAAAAAAAGTGGGGGAATAGAAGAGAGGAAGTGGTTAGGGAAGGAAAGATAGGGGAACTGTATGGGTAAGGGAGGGAAAGAACAGGAAGGAAGAGGTTAAGTGAAAAGGGAGACTGATGCCCCGATCCTCAAAAATGTGAGGAAAAAAGATGTCCCACACTACCCCAAGGATGTAGAATAAAACCTATCTGGGGCGACAGTAACAAATAGCACTTTAATGCTACCACCAGAGCAAAAAACAAACAAAACCCAAAAAAGTACATTTCAATCCCTTAAAGTGAATAGTAAGCTTCACTCTGACACCATAATAGGTGTGTGTGGGGGGGGGGACCTTGTAGATCATTGCAAAATGAAATAGCAAAACCAGGTCAAAGCATGGCAATATCCATCCCACAAGCGGGGGGGGCATCAGACTGCCAATGTGAGTGAGCCAGAACACCGAGGTATAGTGCCACGACCACATGACCATAGCAAGCACAGTGCTGTCATGTAGCCTTTAAAAAGCAAAAAGCATTCAGAGCTTAATACAAGGCAAATGTCAGAAACCATTAGTATATTAACCGACAATCAGATGGATGACCATCTAGTAAACAGAAATATCCAGATCTTCCAGAGTATACTGTATGCAACTGTAAGACACTATGAATATGCAACAGGAGATAGTTGAAGGAATGCTATAAGAGATGGCCAGAGACAGCAAGTATGCTACAGGAAATGGTCAGAGAATGTGAGACATGCTACAGAAGTTGTTGGATCCTGGAGACATGCTTCAAGAGACAGTCATAAGACTGCAGAAAAGACTAGTAGATATCACTGCTATTTTAGCCCCTTTACTAATAAAAACAGATCCATTATAAAAAAAACATAGGCAAAGAAATGGGATAGATAGCACAGAAAGAAGGATTACATAACAAATAAACCAAACCCATTTAAATATTAGAAACCAGTCTAAAGAATATTTTTCCATCCCTGGCACCTTGGTAAGGAAAATCTAGACTACTATCTGCATAGAGCCCAGAGAGGCACACAGAAAGTGCTAAAAGGCCGCATTCAGCCCCTGGGAAGCAGGTTGGGCAGCAGGGGTCTTAATGATCACTGAAGTTTAATGTCGATAAATGCAAAGTAATGCACTTTCGAATTAAAAATAAACAAATGGGTTATACAATTATGGGTATGCCGCTAGGGAAGTCAGAAATGGAGAAGGATTTGGGGGGCATTGTAGACCACAAACTGAAAGGTAGTTTGCAGTGCCAGGCTGCAGTAAATAAAGCTAGCAGGGTCTTGTCCTGTATTAAAAAGGGGATGTATTGCAGGGACAAGTCTATAATTTTGCCACTTTATAGATCATTGGTTCGACCTCATCTGGAGTACGTGGTCCAGTTCTGGTCACCAGTACTAAGAAAAGATGTCCTTGAGTTGGAAAAAGTCCAGCGGAGGGCAACCAAACTAATTAGGGGTATGGAGGACCAGAGCTACGAGACAAGGCTACTAAATTTAAACATGTTCACATTGGAGGTGAGGAGATTAAGGGGGGATATGATCTCCATGTACAAAATGTTCAATGGTGGTAGCAACATTAGCGATAAACTGTTTAAAATTAACTCCATTACAAAAACTAGAGGCCACCACCTAAAATTGGTGGAAAAAAAATTCCAGCACAAGGGGCGAAGGGGGTTCTTCACAGTAAGATCAGTTAGGGTCTGGAACTCACTGCCACAGGCGGTGATTTCAGCAAATAATGTGGAATTGTTCAAGAAACTTTTGGACGATTTCTTAAGGGACCGTAATATACAGGGGTACAGGTACTCCTAGAATGAGATCCTAATAGGTTGGACTTGATGGACTAATGTCTTTATTCAACCTCAAATACTATGTAACTATGGAAGAAATGCAAAAATTTGAAATATGGTAGACCATGAGCAAAAATGATATAACAGTCAATAATGGTGCTAGGAATAAAGTTGTACACAGATTTTAATTCATGTATATATTCTTAAAGTGAATTCCGCTTTTGCAGTCAAATTTGAGAAAACCCACTTAATATGTTTGTTATGTGTTCCTATTCACACAACATACCAGAAAATATTTTTTTTTAAATAATAAAGTTTTATTGAATTTTTCAATCTAGTAAGCATAACACAAAAGAAAACATACATACATACATATAAGTATATGTAAAAACAGGATCAAATTTAACAGAGTTACATTGTGAATACGTAATGAAACCTATCAGGTTTTTCAGACGGGAGCAATGTGTCTCATATGGCTCGGCCACAGATATGAACCTGGTTGGGTCGAAAGGTAGTTCCAGTAATAATCCTATGTTTCGATCTCATAAGCAAGACATATAAAACACACAAGTAGGTATATAAGCAGGATCATGTTTAACGAAGTTGCGAGATGCGCTAAGTAAGATACCCATCAGGTTTTGCCGGCGTTAGCAATGCGTCCCATATGACCCGACCATAGGTGGAAACCTGTGCAGGTTGATCGATAGTTGTATTCTCATATAAAACAGGGGAGGGGATGTAAAAAAAAAAGGGAGGGAGAGGGGGTAGGAACAGAAGAAGGGAAGGAGGGGTGAGGGAGGGGAGGAAAGTGGAAAAGGAAGAGAAGGTGGAGGGGGGTAATCAGATAATGTTTTACTGAGGCGAGCGACAATGCCATTAACCAGGAAAGGTAAGATGTCAACATGCTATGTAGGGAAGTTAAAGCGATCTGAAATCATCCAAGTCCATATACAAGAGCCAGTGTGCCCAAGTGGTATTCCATTGTGAGTTCCTATTGTGTATGTGAGCCGTCAGCGATTCCAAGTGCATAATGCGACATAGTTCTGCAATCCATACCCTGATGGTGGGAATTCTGGCCGAGTTCCAGTGTCTAGGTATAAGAGAGCGAGCTGAAGAAACAAAAAAATGGAGAAGATTTTTCTTGAATTGCGAGATGGGGCCTGGGAAAATGGATAAAAGAGCAATTTTGGGAGAAGGGCTGAGGTCAGAGCCAGTCACTTGTTGATAAATTTGAAAAATGTTGTTCCAGAAGGGCGTGATCAGTGGACAAGACCACCAGATGTGATATAAAGAACCAGTGTGTGAAGAGCATCTCCAGCATAGTGAGGATGAGCCTGGGAAAATTCGTTGAAGGAGACTGGGAGAGCGGTACCATCTCGTTAGTAGTTTGTAGCTCGTTTCCTGAACCAACCTGGTGAGAGAGATTTTATGTGTGAAGAGAAACGCGGATTTAACCTCTTCATCAGTGAGATCCTGAGCAAGTTCCCGTTCCCAGGCTTTCACAAAATATGGACGCGAGGAAGATTGTATCGATATTAATAGGCAGTATAACAGTGAGATGGTATGGGTAGGAGGGTTGGGTGGCAAGCAAATGGCTTCAAAGGAGGTGAGTGGTCTATGAAGATTTGTTTGAGAGGATAGTGAGCGGTAAAAACTACGCACCTGTAGATATTGGAGCCATCGGCCCGGAAACGCACCACCCTCAGGGAGTAGGTCAGTCAAGGTTTTGATCCCATTGGATGAGAGGGCTGAGTAGATGGGGGATGGTTTTGAGCGTGTCCATGAAAGAAAGGAAGGTGTGGTTCTTCCTGGAGGGAAGGAAGGGTTACCTAGCAGTGGAGTCATGGGGCCCGTGTGTTGTGATAGGCAGCTATCTTTGAGGAGGGCATCCCATATCTTCAGGAGGGGGGGTAAGCAGAACGGCAAAAGAACCTTTTTTGGTCTGAGAGAGGGTAAAACCCAAGGTAAGGAGCACGGTAGAAGTGGAGATATGTGGGTCTCTATGGTTACCCATAGTTTATGATCCATGTGAAATGTTCGATCGAGAATGTGGGTCAGCAAAGCAGCTTTATGATAAGTTTTCAGATCAGGTAGTCCCATCCCGCCATTCTCTTTTCGGCGGATGAGAATGGAGTATCTCAATCTGGCTGGTTTGTGGGCCCAGATGTATTTAAGGAGAGATGATTTTAGTTGTTTAAAGAAGGGGGCTGGTATTGAAATGGGAACTGTTTGAAATAGGTATAGGAAGCGGGGCAGAACATCCATTTTGAAGGGGGACATTCGTCCTGACCACGTGTGTTTGAGAGAGCTCCAATATCGAAGTTTACTGATGGTTTTGTGAAGAAGTGGTAAGTAATTAAGTCTATAAAGTTCCTCAAGGTCGGAGGAGATGAGGATCCCCAAGTATTTGATATGTTGGGATTGCCAGGGAAATGGGAATTGGTTTCAGAGGGATGAGACTTCAAGTGTGGGTAGGGATATGTTGAGGGCTTCTGTTTTATGAAGGTTGACTTTAAAGTGACTGACTCTACCGAACTTGCTGAATTCTGCTAGGAGGGATGGGAAGGCAATTCTGGGGTTCTTGATGTATAATAATAGGTCATCAGCATAGAGACTCATTTTGTGCTGGGTATTGGCTATCAGGATACCTTGAATTGAGGGATTCAATCTGATGGCCTCTGCTAGGTGTTCCATTGCAAGGACATATAAGAATGGTGATAAGGGGGATCCTTGTCGCGTGCCGTTGTGAATGTGTATGGGGTCGGAGAGCAAACCATTGGCGCGTACTCTAGCTGTGGGACAATGATAAAGGGCTTTGATATGGGATGGGGTGGAAGGCCGATTTGTTCAAGAGTGAGGAAGAGGAAGTCCCAATTGAGGCGGTCAAATGCCTTCTCAGCATCGACCGAAAGTAGGCATAGGGGAATTTTGTGTGATGTAATTTTGTGTGATTTGGCATATTGAAGTATGGTCAAAGTTTTCAGGGTATTGTCTCTAGCTTCGCGGAGGGGGATGAATCTTACTTGTTCTCGGTGTATAAGGTGTGGGATGAATTTCCTAACCTATTAGCAAGGAGTTTGGCGAAAAGTTTTAGGTCTATATTAATCAGTGAAATTGGTCTGTAGCTGGCGCATAGTGAGGGGTCTTTATCTTCCTTTAATATGACTGTGATGTGTGCTTCTTGGGTTTGAGGGGTAAATTTGCAGGTGTCGGAGATAGAGTTAAAGGTCTGTTCAAGTATAGGTGTTAGGGGATCACAGAAATGTTTGTAAAAGGAGCCGTGTAGCCATCCGGGCCGGGACTTTTGCCAGGTTTGAGATTCCGGATTACTTCCATCACCTCCTCTTGAGTGAAGGGGCGGCTCAGACTTATTTTTGCTTCTTCGGATATAGTAGGAAGGGGAGTTGACTAAATATATTGTAGTGGGTCAGAGTTTTCTTGGGAGGTTGCAAGGGGGGAGTTGGGGGTTTGTAGATTGTATAAATCTGAATAATAGGATTGAAAAGCCTCTGCAATTAGGTCTGAGTTATGGACTATCTGAGAGTTTTTTTGTAGAATTTTTGGGATGTATGTACGAGCACGTTTGGTCCGGATCGAACGGGCTAGCATGCGACTGCATTTATCGCCGTGTTCGTAGTAGGATCTCCTAAGAGAGTCCCTGTGTTGTAGGTCGGCTTGGTCGAGAAGTAGGCGGAGTTGTGTACATTTTTGAGTTAGGATTTGGAGAAGAGAGGGATCACTATTTGATTTATGACAAATTTCCAAGGAATGGATCTCTTGCAGGAGTGTAGTGATATTCAGCGACCTATGTTTTTTCAATTGGGAGCCGTGGGAGATCAAGGTACCTCTAATTAAGCATTTAAGGGTCTCCCAGCGTGTTGGTAGAGGAGTTGTATCATTGGCGTGTACAAAGAGAAAGTCGGATATTGTTTTATGTATGGCCGCGACAGTGGTAGGGTCCTGCAAGAGGCATTCGTTGAGGCGCCAGGTTGGGGTTCGTTTGGGAGAGTCTGGGATAGATATGCAAAGGGAGACGGAATAGTGGTCGGACCAGAGTTGAGAGTCGATGGAAGCTTTAGGGTGCCATGTTAGTAGGTGGTAAGAAATTAAGAAGAAGTCTATTCTGCTATGTGTGCGGTGTGGATGGGAGTAGTGAGTGTAGTCCTGTGTGCCGGGATGTAGAATTCGCCAGATGTCGATTATTTGGGATCCATGCAGTTTCTTTTTGAGTCTGTTCAGATCAGATAGTGGGATATGGGATTTACCGGTAGAGGAGTCTAAGACTGGATCGATAGGAAAGTTGAAGTCACCACCGATGACCAACAGTCCTTCAGAGAATTCTTCTAGTTTATCAAGAATGGAGAGCAGAACTGGGATTTGATTCTGATTAGGGAGGTAAATGTTGGCAAAAGTCACTTTTTTTGAATATAGATTGCCCTTAACAAAGACATATCTGCCCTCATCATCATGTTCTACTCCAGATGGTGTAAAGGGGATAGATGAATGGAAGCATATGGTGACACCTTTGGATTTGCTGATCAGATTGTTACTGAGATAGACGTCACGGTAATATCTGGAGGACAGTGAAGGAGCTTGAGACCCTCTAAAGTGGGTCTCTTGTAGAAAGAGTATATGGGCCCTTTGCTTATGCATATGGAATAGGAGTTGAGATCTCTTTCTAGGTTCATTGAGTCCTTGGGCATTGAGAGATACAAATTTTAACGTGGTCATTGTGATCCAATAAAGGGCGGGTACAGTAGGTGATGGTAAGTATCGTTTGGAATAGAAAGGGGTTGATTAGAGGAGATAAGGAGAAGAAAGAGGGGGAGAAAGTAGAAGGGGTATTTATGAGGTAGGAGGAGGAAGTAGGGTAGAAGAAAAGAGGGAGCGAAAGAGAGGGGGAGAGAGAAAAAAAAAAAAGGGGGGGGGGAAGGTCGAGCTAACTATCGACCACTAGAGCGGGGAATAAATCCCCTATTACACACCCTACGGACGAGAAAAACAACAACGAAAATATTCGTCCCAGGGTGTGAGGCCTATTTGGGGTAAGAGAAACTCAGGCAACAGCATCTGCAGCCGGGTCAGGCATCAATAAAAATGGAAAACAGAACCATAGATTTACTGTGCAATACCAAAGTTTTAAGGCGGCAATTAATTTTAACATAAACATATAACTATTTGTTTACTGTTCAATCAAGTATATAACGTTAGGGAAGCTTAGTTACTTTCCTATATTCCTTCTCCAAGGAGAGATGTGTCAGTATGAGGAGTATAGGCTATCCTATGTTCTAAAATGTACTAGTCATAGCAGCTCAATGTTCAATCAGTTAGGGAACGTTAGGAGGTTTCGCCGTTCTCCTCTATTCCCACTTTCTCCCAGATACAGAGATGTGACAGCTGGAGAGAGATTTGAGAAAGCGATCTATTATGTGTCCCATCAAGAGCGTTCTTGATGAAATACCAGGTTAAGGGGATAAGGGGCTTATTGAGGAAAGAAGATAGGGGGGAGTGGTTCCAGGATGGAGGTTTGTGTGGAGATGGATTCAAAGATGGTGTAGGGGGGGAAGGAAGAGGGGAAAGGGAGGGTTATCTGAGGAATGGAAATATTGTTAGATGGCAGGGGATATACATGAGCATTTATTGTGTTGCATCACTTAATTAATTGTGAGTGCGTAGATGGAGTACATGAAAGGGATATCAGGGGATATCTTATATCAGGAAATATAGGCAGAAACCCCTTAGTCTTATAGTGAAGTGATGCGTTGAGGGAGTGAAATTCACATGAGGGTATTGAGAAGGTTATATTTAAAGTAAGGCAGAACTGCTGCTGATAAATAATTTAAGAGAAAAGTCATTATGTGTTAACTTTCTACTATGGGCGACCATATGGACGCAAGTATTATTGTCTCCCTGTGTATTTTCTGGGGGATATCCGTCCATATACCTGGTATTGTATAGCTCTAGCATTGGCACCAATATACTTGAAAGAGGCCATTTATGTAAAAATGGAGAAGCCAAGCTTGAATAGAGGTGGAGGGCTGAGACATCTATTGTCTGCCACATACAATGCTGTTTTAACGCCTCTCTCTTAGCCGCCATCAGGACTCCCCAGGTGCTGGTCTAATAGGTGCATCTCCACCTTGAAATGTAGTGGTAGTGAAGTCTGTTTGTATACTACTACCTGCTAGCTACAATCGTGCTAATGAAATCAAGACCTTACATCCATGATGTCATGCTGGTTATATTAAACAGATTTGGTTTAGTGGAGCAACATTCGTTATATATATATATACACCCAGATGATTACAGCAAGTCCAATTGCCTTGATTTATTTTTACACATATGCCATGACATGGATGAATGAGAACCTTCACAGACATATGTGAACGTTTGCAATTTAAAACAGCTCTAACCATTTCAGAATCTCATCCCTAGTGACCACTTTACCATTTCCATTTAATATCTATTTTAGTTGAGAAAAAAAAACGTACTTCCTGATTTATATATTATATAGATATAAATGTGCTAGCAGACAATGGGGTTGATTTGCTTGTCTCAGTGAATCTGTACTCTCTATAAACATCCAATCAGGTGGAAACATGATTGGATGATTGAGTGAACACAGCTTCTTTGAGCTGAGTAAAAAAATAAGCTTCTTTGAAAACCAAACCCACTGATGCTGTTGCATTAAAACCTAACCCTAGTCAAAATATTTTTAATTTGGGGGGGACCCCAACACCCCCCCCCCCCCCACCACTATAGGCTGTCTGCAGAAAACTACACAGGGGTGAATACCAGTGATACTGCACAAAGAGAGAGTGCAGCAGTGACCCATCTTTATTACAGGAAGCTCCTGCACAGAGACAATGTTTCACGCTGGATTACTGCACATGTCTGTGAGAAATTTTCAAAGCACACCAAGATTCAAGTAAGAATTCACATGATCCTTGTATTAGACAATATTTGCTTATTCTGGAGTTCAGCTTCAACTCTTTGCTACTCTATTCAATACTAAAAAAAAAATGTGACTGTACAGTAGTTAAAACCTATAGTAGCTTAAAACCTAGAGAAAAGAAAATGAGAACAAAAATTGCTGTCAGTAATGGCCAATAATTACTGGCTACTATTGGCAATAACACCTAATAAATCAACCCCACGTTCTTTGTAGATCACACCCTCTGTTCCACCTTTTTGCCCCCAGAAAACTGTTTCCCTACAAGACTGCAGTAAAAGGAATAAAAAGACCACCATGCTGTTTCCTTGAGGAAGTTTAATTATGCCTGTTAAAGATTTTAATACAGTAAATTGAGTAAACTGCACTAACATATGAACATTTTAAACACAGATTCCTTAAAAACATATAGCCAAAATGTGAAAAATGCATTACATGTATTATTTTTTTAACAGTTTCTCCTTTACATGTAATTCTCACTTTCACTGCTACCAAGTGACAAGTTCAATCGTATCTCCCTGAAAAATGTAGACCCGTGGTTTGAATAAAAGATCAGGTGCTGACATGTTTTAACAGAGGCTGGACTTGTGAAACTTGATTAATTTCTTAGAAAACATGGCATTCTGCCAGGAACTGTTCCCCAGTCCATAAATGCAGGTACTCTTTATGTCACATTAAAAAGTGAAATCATTCTTCCAGTCTTAAGAAACAAGGATCCCGTGGAGTTTTCTATCACATCTGCATGCTATCATTTTGCAGCAATTTGATGTGCTACGGTTTTAAAAAAAAATCCTGTGTGAAGCATATTGCATTTGCCATACATATAGTACTTTCAACCCTTTGAAATCTATGAACACAAGAAGAATAAAGGAAGTCTGTGAAGATCAAAAAGAATTAAAAAAAAAAAAAAGAAAGAAAGCAAAAAAAAAGAGAAAAGATCCTCACAAGTTATCTCTGTTTACTTCAGAAAGAAATATTTTGTTTCTCCGTTAGAACTCAACCAGTTTTCAAGGGCATCGAAGCTTAAGTTGGAAATCTAGATGAAAAAAATAATAATAACAGCAAAAACTTCTCGGGAGAGTACTGAAGTGTAAACACATAGCACTATATATTCCAACAAGCGATAAGAAGTAGGTTACCTGAAACTTACACAGGGCCACCATTTATTATGAAGTGTCAAAAACAAAACAAAAAAAACAGTAACGGTATTAACTTGTTAAAACAGCAAAGCAACTATGGGGCTTTTAGATGAGTCTAAATGAAAGTGCTGTTTAATTTCAAAGTGAATAAAACTGAAAATCCTTATTAATAATCCATCTGCCAGACAGTCCAATGCTTGTGTATTAGACTAGAGCTGGCCATACACCTTACAACCATCGCACGACTTTCGTTGTGTGATGGCTGTAAGGTCATTCAAATTTTGTACGACCTGCCCATCTTGGACAGGCAGATCGTACGTGCAATCATTGCAAGCCCTCCCCGCTGAGGGGAGGGCTTGCTGATGATTGCAATGCTGAGCGGGCAGTGTGTGCTTGCGCACACCGGCCCGTGCGGCTTTCGTCTTCCGAGCACGCTACCCACCCGCCGAAAATCATAGAGTTTCAGCAGGTTTTCCAGTGTGCTAGGAAGACGAAAGTCGTGCAACCTTACAGTAGATGTGGTCGCACGCTGCCCATACACCTGCCGATTATCGTACGATGGGCACCTGTTAAGGTGTATGGGCACCTTAACAAAAAACATAGAAATCAAACAAAAGAACATTGATTGTCCTGGTGTGTCCTGGCAGGAGTTCGAAGACCAGACTCCAGGGGCATACACAAATGGGTAAAAAACAAGAAGAAGAGAGAAAAGATAGGTGGTGAAGCCCTGCAGTGTAGTAGGTTTGACATATAAAAGAATTTTAGTCCATATTCAAGGAAAGAGAGAATGTAAAAATTACTTACATATACTGAGGTTGTGAAACCAGTGCAAGTGGCACACTCAACCTTCCAAGGGAGCTTGTGAAGAATAAGACTGTCTCCACTCAGTGTGGTGGATAGTTACTCTTGATGCCCAGCATTCCCAGTCCAAAATCACAAGGTAATGTTCTCAGCAGTGTAGATTCCTAGGGGCCCCCAGGAATCTGCACCACTGAGAATATTACAACAGCAGCCATGGACACCTACTTTGCACCTCCTGTACTTAAGAATTGACAGCTTGTCACGAAACACATTTATGGGTGTTTTTAATCATAATAAATCCTACTGCTCAAAAGCAATTACCTCCACAAAGGTCACCTCTGCCGAGCCAAAAGCAAGAGAACCTTTTTTGTCTTCCCTTCAAAGCAAAACAAAACAACTTGCTACTTGTGTGCACACTTTTAATAGAGGTGCTCCATCTAGTTCCAGAATGCCATGCAAACTTTTTTTATTGTTGAGTAAGGAAGGTTTAGAACTGCTAATAAACTTTTATTGGTGTCTTAAGCTGGCCATACACTTCTCTATTTTCTCTGTTTTTAACCTGCCCAGAGATTCTCGTTCAGCCCACTACAAGTGTGTCAATTAAGGAATCCCCTCTGTTTGCATTGTATTCTGACAGTGCCCACCGAGCCACTGTCCGAATACTCAAATAGAGTTACAGCTCATTGGCTTTTGGAGGCTCATTGGCTGCCCACTCTGTTCGTACAAAGATTTTCTGGTCAGCTCCTTTGATCAGCTGATTGAGGGATGCCAGCCGGAAGGGTGCCGACAGCAGCACCTACTGTGAAAATTTTGCACAGTGTATGGCCACCCTAAGTCCCCGTAAGAGAGATTTCCACTCACTTTATGTACAGGTGGTCCAGGCAGGTGTAAATTGTAGGCATCAGCATCTAATCTACAACAACATTGAAACCCTCTGACTTTTCCTGACAGTACTGAAGCTTGCCTGATACTTTCTGCCTCCTTTTTCTTTCAATAGGTCAGTGAGGCAGTCCATAATTGTAATGTGTTAATAGGATGTTTTTTAGTGGTTGCTTCTAACACTTGACAGAATTGTCAGCAATTTGTCTATCAGCCCAGCCTGGGATTTGTCCTTAAAGCCCAACTTGAGCATAATATATATATATTTGTTTTAATAGGAAATCACAAACCCTCTTTAAAATACAAAATGCTACTCAGTACCTACTCCTGTAGAACTTATTTTTTCTGGGTTTAATAGCACCCAACTTTATTCACTTCTTGTGAACCTTAGATGGCAAGGACCCATTCCTAGGGGTACATCATTAAGCAGTGCTGAACTCACAGGAGAATGCTACACCGAGTAGTTCTCTGCAACATTCAGGATCTGCCTACTGCCTAAGAAAGAAGAGAATGAAAAGGAGCTGTGCCATATATGACTATGGATGAACTCAGGTTCAAACCAAACCCAATCCCAACCTGAGCTCCTAAATACACCTAAATACACAGACATGACATTTACCAAATATGGTTATGTGGCCATATAAGGTAAATTAAATTAGCACAAGCATTAAATATATGTTCGCGAATGCTTGACCCGCAATCGAGTCGGTTGAAGTGCCCATGGCACTTTCTTGTTTGAAGGAGCTCAGCTTCGGACTGAATTTAGTCTGAACCTGAGCTCATTCCTATATATCACCAGATTGAAGATCTAAGGTAAAAGGTTAAAAAAATAAAGAGCTAAGGAGGCTCTAAGGAGGAATTTGGATTTCTGGGAGGCTGTTTTGACAAGTCGAAAGCACCCTCCCAATGCCGGGGGCATGTGGCCTGGTATGGTGCAGGGAGGGGACAGCTTAGTGAGTAACACCTCTAGATTGTTCACTGCTCCTGCCTTCTCTAAACTCTATATAACCCTGTTAGTGTGATAAGGTTTGCTGACCCCTGGCCTACTTTCCTCTGCACCAATAGTTGCATCCCTGTAACTCCAGAAATATAAGGGTTGCACCACAAAGAGTGTATTTATTGCTCAAATGTAATAACAGATACTACTTATTTAAGTTAGACATACACTGATCAATTTTCATACTTTTTTTTCTGCTGAAATAATCAAAATTCAATCCATGGATACCCTGTGCAGGCATCTCTAGCTTACTACACATTATAGCTGCTAGAGGTTTTTTTGTAAAGGGACTGGGAGGCAAGTATAAGGCCTCATTCACATGGAGTTTATAAATGGGAATTTGGTGTACTTTTCTTAGGGCACATTTTCCCTAGCCCATCTAGGGTGTTGTGGCAGATCCAGCAGTGTGCATTGTATCACGTGTTGACTTGTGGTGGCATCCAATTTGCTGCAATAAAATGCAGATGTTTGCATTTTATCACAGCACACTGCACCACCCATCAAAACCTCATTGTGATGTAAATGGGACACATAGAAAACAAGTGACCTTCTTTGATTTGGTGTAATAAAGCACAGGTCCCCACTATGTGTGTGAGTGGGCCCTAATGCCTACCTGATTTCAGCAGAAAAACGTTGTGTTAAGCTAAGCAGTTCTGTACACAGTAGGAATAATTCTATACCACATATTCCCTGCAACATTTGGCCCATGACAGACTAATATTAAAAAAATCAGCTCCACTGTCTCCAACTGCTGATTTTATTAAAACATTTGAGTGAACTAAAATTATTTGTGTAGCATCATACTAGCTTTGACTTTTAACATATCCATACCTTTTTCTATCCTTTGGAAACAACATTTTTTGAACATTGCCAAGAGAGATGGCATCAAATATTTGTAATTCACTACACACTCACTATTTAGATTGCATTATTTAATGTATTTTGTTCTATTCACCTCTCATTCTCTATTGTAATAAATTTAAAAAGCTGCACAAAGCTGATAGATTAAATCAGTTCCCATACTCTAGCATCTAGCACAGAATACACAAAAATGATACATTAAAACAATACCTCCAAGCATCACCCAGTTGCAGTGAAATGTTCTAAAAAGAGAATCACGTTTGTGTGCTGTTTGTTGTGCAAAGACATGATTGATAGTTCTGTTATTCAAACACTGACTGCTTTTGGTAAGCTCTTTTTCCCACTGCAGTCTAATAAATCAAGTATCACCTTCAATAAGACATTATTGCAGGGGACAGATCTCTTGGCATGTATTGTACTAGCACCTTTTTTTAATGAAAGGAATATTATTACTATAAATGTCTCAAAACCACTACAGGAATAAATGATGGAAAATGTGAAATAAGAAAAAAATGGGAGTTGAATAAAATCAGGTTTGAAATCCAGTTGTGCCAAGACTGATTCCATGACACAGGACAGTGCTGGTTTATAAAAGAGTTTAGCAGTTCAGTAAAAACACTGAAAGCACAAAAAGAAAAGTTTATCACAGAGGTCTTATCAAAATGCTTCAGGAAAACTCTTTAAAAAAAAGAGAACTCCATTCTACAGCAATTGTAAAATGCATTTGATACAGCCCAAAGACCAGCTTACTAACCAAAATGATTTGACTGTTATGCATATTGACTATGAGCATTTTCATCTTATATTCTGCTGAATAATATATAGAAAAAGAAATTGAAGTTTTATAATATATGGCTGTCCAAATCTATGTAAACCCTCTCTTGCTTGCAGATGCTTTGATAGGCATGATCTTGCTGACAATATGATACATAACTGACCCTGTGTTCTATTTCAAAAACAAGTAAGTCAATCATACCCCATTTAGCAGCATGACTCATGGACTAATAATTAACCATAGACAAGAGATACCATTACACAGTTTGTTGCAACTATTGTCTTTCAAAACCCCAGGGTAGCCCACATATTTTTCAAAGACAGGAGATACTAAGAAGAAGAAGAAGAAGAAGAAGCTGCAAACTCAAGGAGGATTTGATTTGATGATAAGGCAGTGTTTGGCAACCAACAGATGTCCATCTGTTTATAAATGATTAAATTCCATCATACCCTGCCATGCAAATAATGCATAAGTTTGGCAAGGAAACTGACAGTGTGCCATGAGACTTTTTAGTTCTAACGCCACTGAAGAGTAACAGGCAGCCTATTCAGAGGTTGGAACAGGCATTAAACGGAAACAAGATGAAGGACTTGGAATGTTTCAGAAACTAAAAAGAAAATATATGTAAGTCTCTAAAACTACAAAGGGGAATGTTAGATATTGTTTCTTTGTTTATAAGGGGACGAAGTAGTAAAATGTGTGTATACTGACTAAAAACAAATTCGTAAGTAATAGACCATTTAACATTAGAACAACCTAAAATATTAGAAGTACTTGTGCAATTGAGTCAGACACATTAAAATTTTTGCTCCAACCTTGTCTTCAGTAACCTCAGGGATTAAAAAGTGGTCAAATGAATGAATGGCTTTTCCATTATCTTTTTATAGCCCTTGTT
The DNA here is from genome assembly GCF_000935625.1 of Nanorana parkeri. NCBI lineage: Eukaryota > Metazoa > Chordata > Amphibia > Anura > Dicroglossidae > Nanorana > Nanorana parkeri. The sequence continues at coordinate 2,142,243 of NW_017306361.1, read as the reverse complement.
GTGTCCCTAGCAAACTGTCATAATTTGAAAGTCCACTTCATATTTTGGGATGGGGCAATCACCCAAGTTTGATTGGCAAGGGGGTTTAAATCCCACTAAAGTCTAGGAGGGATGACTTTTGATACTACATTCTGGACATTTTCAAGGCTAATGGGCAAGTTATTGTCAAGAAAGGGCATGGGGAGCTGGGTGCTGCCAGGGAGGACATTTACCAGGCTTAGTTAGGTTGAAATATAAGCGGGAGAGATTAGCGATGGTTTATCTTGAAATAAACAGAGTGTATTATTTCGTAGACAAAAGCCACAAATGTTGAGCGCTGGAGCACTGTAATAGGCCGACACACACATCTCCACCCTCCATTATCGGTACATCTGAAAAAATATACCTCCAGCAAAATGTAAAAAAATATGATTTAAAATGTTTAATATGTTTCTACATTTGCCTTAAACATTCAGTAAGCCTAAAGAAACCCTGTCAGGATAGAAACAGCAATTACTGACCCGTTTGTGAAGGTGCATAACTCAGGGCTGTTCTTTTTCTTCTTTCCTACTTGGTAAGTTATTGGTTATTGACCTGGAACAAGTATGTGCATATCAGGTGCTCCAGTCTAAAAAATTAACAAGTAGTGAAGGAAGGAAAAGATGGCAGTTCTTCCTTGGCAGTTCTTCCTTGGTGCATGCAGAACCATATAGTTAACAAAGCCAGTGTGGCATGGCTACCATGGAGTAACAAATAGCCACATATTCATTATTTTTCTGACAACACCACATTTTCTTGTCTAATAAAAGGTTCCAGACTGCCACTTTGCCTGGCAGTGCAATTTAGCTGGGCTCTTAGCATTGCAATCCCTGATAAGTATATGATATAGTGTGAAAATCTTGAACCAACTGTTAGCAGAGCAGAGTAACAGTTGGCACTACTTTTCTACTTATTGGTTTAAAATATACTGGCAAAGAATGGGCAAGATGTCTCTTTTAGGCTCTCCACTCTCAACCTTGGTATGCCTTATGCTTGTGTATGAACTGACTACAGGTATTCCTCACTTAACGACCGAGTTCCGTTCCTACGACCAGGTCGTTAAACGGATTGGTCGTTAAGTGAGGAACACTATACAGTACTGTACTGCATTAGGACAGTACTGTATAGCGTTGCCGATGTACAGTACCGAACAGTGTACTGTACATCCGGCAATGGAAATACTTACCGAGACCTGCAGTGAAGATCGGGGGATGTCACTTCCGCCGGCGACCCGTCGCACTGACGCTGACGCGCGAGGTCGGAGGTCGATCGGCGGTCCGTCGTAAGTGCGAGTGGTCGCAAAACAGGTAAGTCGGTAAGTGAGGAACATCTGTAGTGTGATATTAAATCTTGCCAGTCAACTGTGGTAGAAGGGTAGCTTCATGAGACTGCTGTCCTAGGCCCATGGGAGCATGAACCTTCCAAGACCATGGCAACTTCCTATTTCTATCCTGATGGATTAGTTTTAGTTTTCTCATCTATTTTTGATTACCTAATTTTGTTATGTCTTTTAGATCATGCCCACTTTTTGCTGATTGGAAAGGGTGATCTGAGTTTGACCACCCTCCTCCTATTTACCCCCTCCCGCCACAGACATCATATGCAGTGCAGTCCCACTGACAGACCCACCGGCTTTCTCAGCAATGTGTATTTTGTGATGGGCATCTGTACTGCAGTGTGCAAATTGAGCTACAAAGAGATACATAATTAAGCATGTATAATTCAGCTTCCACGGAGATAAATAGGATAGGATAGTACATTTTTGTGCATCTCTACATAATTCCAAAGCCTAATTTATTATTCAGTAGTGATTTAGTGTGTAGCGCTGTATTGCATTACTTGACAGTTTGGCTTTACTAAAACATATTTTTGTGGTTTAAAGTGTCACAGTCAGTGGGCTAATTTGTGGTACTATTTAATGGCGTGTAGTAAATGTGGTAGTTCTGCCACAAATGGGTTAAGCTTCGGCAGCAGACATGTGTCCTTCTTCTTTCTTAAATATTTTTCAAAAAGTTATTTTTTTTACAAACCTGCATAGCATTAATCCAACAAGAGGCTAAATAGCTACATAGAAGATTTCTAAAGGTAAGGCATTTTAAAAATGCCAATCTGCTGAAAAGATTGGCATTAATACTGTTGTTGAAACTGTTTGTGTTCCATACACAATGTTTGTGATGAGAACAATTTAATGTACCAGTCTTCTGGAAGGTAATGTCTCTTGGTATCCTAAAGAGTTTTCGCTAGATTATTTGTTTAGACTAGCTTTCTCTTCAAAGGATTGCACTCAAAATACCTTACACTAATTTCACCCAGCAGCTGAGTTTTACTGCATTAGAGCTTTTAAATTACCTAAAATAATCTTTCTTTCGACTGTGAGTTCTCTGAACTGAATTATCCCACTGGAAAGATTCAGTTGAATTGCCTATGTTCTCTTCACCACATTTATACATAGGGTGCTCTTGCACTTCAATAATCTTTCCTCTAAGAGTCTGGACTACCTTTGCAGGCCTCTTTTAAACTGTGTACTTTATTAATGTCATGTCTTTGCTTCCGAGCCATCAGTGATATCACTCATAAAACATTTAATAAAACGCATTTTAAGTATAGCACCCTGAGGCATTTTTACTAGCAAAGCAGAATGTACTTCATTAACTGCCACAGCCTGACGCCTATCCTTTAGCTCATGGGCTATCTATTAAATTACATGAAAAACTGGTACTAATCCATGTAATTTATAGATTAACCCCCTATGAAGAGAAGTGTCAAATGCTTTACTGATGTCTGCTTAGGCTATATCAATGGATCTTCTCAGTGGCTAAATGAAGTCTGTCTAAACAAAACTATGCCTATAGCTTTTAATGACAGTTTAGATCTAATTAAATAAAACTTATTGACAAACCCATATTGTTGTTTTTTGAGGCTGAATAAGCTGCTAATATGTACAGGTGAAACTCGAATAATTAGAATATCGTGCAAAAGTTAATTTGTTTCACTGATGCAACTTAAAAGGTGAAGCTAATATACGAGATAGACTCATTACATGCAAAGCAAGATAGTTCAAGCCGTGATTTGTCATAATTGTGATGATTATAGCTCATGAAAACCCCAAATCCACAATCTCAGAAAATTAGAATATTACATGCAATCAATAAAACAAGGATTGTACATAGAACTATATCGGATCTCTGAAAAGAAAAAGCATGCATATGTACTCAGTACTTGGTTTGGGCCCCTTTTGTAGCAATTACTGCCTCAATGTGGCATGGCATGGAAGTTGGAGTCCTGTATTCAGTATGGCGTGTAGTGAGGCCCGCCCCTCACTACACGCCATTATATGTTGCGGGCGCTGCATAATTTGTAAGTTATTTGTTTTGACCCCACGGTCGATTTTGCTGCAGCCTTCAAATTTAATTGGCACATTAGCACTTATACATTTTTCTAGGTCCAGCGCAGAATCACTTATAGCTATACATTTGCATGTAATGAGTCTATCTATATATTAGTTTCACCTTTTAAGTTGCATTAGTGAAATAAATTAACTTTTGCACGATATTCTAATTATTCGAGTTTCACCTGTATATGATCTGATATCCAAAATCTGACATTTATTCACTTTAGTTCCTATCATGTTGAAAGCTAAAAAAAGGTACTTAAACTTGTGCCACAAGTACTTTTAGGTGCCTGTATGTCTGTTCTATTCTTCTATCCAGGACCGTGAGCTCCGGCAGCAGCCCTGTGCTTTCCTCCTGCAAACAGTGACCAGCTTCATTGTAGCTCACTAAGGTCAATTTACTCTTGTTTCCTATACCTAACTTCTGGCTTATCACTGTAATGGGCAACTTCAATAGCAAATAGAGAGGAACCAGATATGGCCCACAAAAGGTAGCTATTTGCAAGAAAAGGACACCACTTTTTGGAAAACAAGGGCACTAGAAATCTGAACAAATCTGGCTTATCAGAAAGTTATCAGTTTTTACAACAATCAACTTCAATTGTTAGTAAGCTTGTCATAAAACACACACAGGGACTGCTTAGTTGACTTTTGGGTTGATAAGTCAAAATAAGTATTTAAATTAGGAAAGTGGAGAAAAATGGAAAGTTTTTGTCTGAATACATGTTCCAAAGTCAATAACTCAAAGTGCTGAAGCAAGAGTGGTCTTTACAACCAGGCTGGTATTTTCAGAAAGAAAAGTCAGCAATGGCAGCTTTCAGGTTTCTCTCATGGCCAGTTTTCTTTTAAAGTCACTGGGAGTCAGCCATGTTTACCACCACTGCCAGCTATGACATTCTGTGGAGGACAATGGGCATGCTTGTCAAATATTGTTTATTGACAAACTAGCAGATCAATTTTGTTGACAGTTAAAATTTTCATGGGAATAGCTATTTACGTGAGAAAAAAAACACAAACACAAAAAACAAACTCAAAAAGTTGTTACAAATCATGCCATGCAAAAAAGTGATTTAATACTAACGCAACTCTATTGCTGAAACAAGTAGAACACAAAATTTGAGTCACCCTCTAAAAGAAGATTATGAATACTCTCCACTCCACCATCAGTGACTCTCATTGTTCTCTTTTAGAGCTACACAAGCAGAGGTATCTTCAATATCCAACTATTCCAGGTGTGTTGGATACTTGCATCTAGACACCACATACACTTTAGTGTCAGACAAAACGAAATGAAAAGAGAAAAACCTTTTCATTCATTTCGTTTAATGAAACACATTATTATGCTGTTTTGGATTTGGAGGCAACAAACATCCTAATCCGAAAGTGCGCATTTGAAAAACAGAATGTGTGGTGGCCATATTGGAGGCAGACGTTCGACATCACCTGATGACGGTGTCAGCTGCTGTTGTCATATGCATGTATGGGTGCCGCCATCTTGAATGCAACAAGATGGCGGCACCCATACAAAATGAATTCATATATGCCCAAAAATTGTTTTTCATATGTTCAGGCATATAATAATTTGTTATTTAAGATGAACTGATAATAAATATAGAAAATGAACTGCGCCAATAAGCAAGCTAACAGCTTTAAGGCACTAGAATGTACACCCACTGTGAGTGTGTATACGTGAAAAATGAATAAGTAAATGTGCCGAGCTCCAACAATGATCAGATATAAAGAGTATAAAAAAAACAGTGACTCAAACAAATGTCAGTGAAAAAAAGCAATCAGGTGTAAAGTCTTTCAATCTTCATAAATCTGCAAAAATGTCCAAATATAGCAATAGTGATGAATATTTCTTGTTCCTTCACCAAATGCACCACGTGCACCACACCAGATATAGGGGTGCTCACCTTATTGATAGACCCCAGCAAGAGGTCAAACCAGGCAATTCCCTTCTTAACCAGGGGAGGGGGCCCTCAGCTCCAATCGCTCACAGATGTCCTCCAATGGTGTAATCAGACCAATAAACAGATCTGTGCAACACTTCTTAAATAGGAAAGCACTAGCCTCCAATCTTTATCGATCTATAGGCCTCCTCAGTATAAGGTGTCAATGCCAGGATCGCGTTGACCGAAAAAAGAAAGCAAACACCATAGCGCGTACCATCCGAACATAGTATGATTTATTAAAAGAAAATTACTCACATAAAAGCAGTGGTAACATAGCATGGACTCTCTCTTAAGAGTATGTGCAATAGTTTCAAATGACTGCGGCCGTCAGTCGTAGAGATCAATGTAACATCAAATGCTCTGCCCTATGCGCATTACGTCCAGCGTGACTGATGAAGTCTGACTGCTTTTATGTGAGTAATTTTCATCCAATTCACAAAGGGACAGGGCAATCTTTGTTGTAAAGTGTAAATTTCACTGCAAACTGAACAGCCTTTTTGCCTTTAGTAAATCAACCCCATTATATCAGCAGGAAAGCCAGGCAGCATCAATGTTTACAAGGATAGATCAGCAATTGAAATCTCCATATTTATCTTAGTACACATTTTCCAGGCTCTCTGCTGCCACACTTGGCACAGTAGTGCCTTCTTAGAAAAGACAGTATTCTCATATCACATTCCAACACACATCTCAACAATGAGAAGATTAGTCCTAATGTTAGAATAATGGACAGAGTCATGCAAATTATGTATTTTTGTTCTAATGGCAAACCAGTACATCCAGAACCTCCTGGTGTATAGTGCAAATAGAGCCTAATATTTTAGAGCCAATCATCCCAAACTTCCTACATCTGTTCCAGGCTTTTTGGCCATCATTAGTGCAGTGTATAGAAACCATGGTTCTAAGAGGCAGGGATTAGGACCCAATAAAAAAGCATAAACCAAAAGGTTATAGGGAGAAGGTACAAAAGAAATTTAAAAGCCCACCACTGAACCAGTGCGTAACACAGTAGAGCTGTTTTATAAAACCAGGAATTTAAGAAAGCTACACTTCTGGGTGTATGGTATATGTCCTTATATAGCATTAGGAAGATCGGCATGAACATGTATAATGGTGGTTGAGTCATAAAATCAGTATACTGATTACATCAAAATCCCTCTTTGAAACACCAGGCACGCATGCTATGGCTGGTGGTGCCACAAAACAAACCCGGAAAAAACCTTGGCGGGATTTAGGCCCCCCCGGACGGTTAATCCAAGATGGTGGCGGAAGTGGCATCACAAGTGGGTGCGGGGGGATTCGGCCCGCACCCGGGTGACACCAAAATGACTGACAGTAATTTTGGTATCACCCCCTCTAAAAAGTTGGGCACTCGGTCATGGACCAAGACCCCGACGGTGTCAGGAGAAAGGAGGGGACCCAGCAGCTTACCTTATCCCGCCGGGTGAATGTCTCCTCCTCTCTCTGCCGGCGTCCATCACCAAGATGGCCGCTGGTAGGCGTCAATCAGATGGCCGAGCATGCGCGATGACGTCATCACGCGCAATGACGACATGGCGGGGTCTCACACGGTCTAGGGACCGGGTGACACCTGGCCTTAGGACGCCCCTGGGTGGCGGCCTTTTCACAATGCAAGCATGTTCTGCCAAATGCAGACTTGCGCGAAGTGGGAGAACTTTTGGAAGCTTCCCCACAGGCTGCTCCTGTGAGTATTGGCTCTCCTGATCACAGATCCTTGGCATCCAGCTCTTCTCTTATTGAGTAAACCCTGGAGGACATGCTTTTGTAACACCCAAAGTCCTCTCCTTCCAGCCCTGACATACAGGACAAAGGACTCTGTTTGGATTCCACAGACTTCTGCTATACTCACCAAAATTTCTGATCTGCTTGATCGTGGCCTGAACAAAATGTCCAAACAAATTACTTCGGAAATAAGGTCAGACATAAGAGATCTGGGTGTGCAAATAGAGGCCCTGGAATCTAAATTGGACAAAACTATAACCTGCACAAATCAGAATACTGTATGCATTCAGGGCCTCCAAAATAGATGATTTGGAACACAAGCTGGAACTCAATCAGATTCACCATGCTTTGACCTCTGCATGATTTGAGGGCTCTGCAACAGATATCATTATTAAACCTCAATTCTCCAGTTTCAAAGAAGCTAGAATGCAAAAAGCCAGGGAAAAATCTGATTTGTTTCTGTTGGGTCATCTGATTTAAAGATAAACCGTATTCAGTTACTAACTTTTCTGAAGGGTAAGGATTGTTGCTCCAATAAAGAATAATCTCCTGCCTCCACGTGATCCCCCAGATGCACCCCATCTCACCAGTTATCTCCTCGTTGGTTGCAATCAGAAAAATGGCTGTCATCCTCAACACATTCTCCAGGATGAGCTACTCTCCCCAGTCCTTTGATTTCACCACTTTTTTTTGTGAATTATTTTTTCAGGTTGAATTTACTTATTGAATTCTTGTTCTATTTGAATATTGGAGATACTTATTTTTTCACAATTTACAAAATGTTGTTCTAGTAATGGATTTTCCTCCTGTAGCTCTTAGTAATAGTATTCAAGGGTGATATCTCATGTACAACTGATATTATATTTGCTTTACATTGCTTGACTTTGCCTTTTCTTACAGGCTTACAAAGAATGGGTTCTCAGCCACTGTAGGGGTTGTCCGACTCTGTTTGATCTAGCCTATGGGGATTTACCTGCAGTCTTCATCAATCTTTGGATCAGCATTGCGTGATACCCACTCAGTAATGTGGAACAGAGGATGGTTCCCTTTGTTCTCTACTTGTTTGTTGTTTTGGTGTTATAATTTCTCTTGTTTCTTCCATTCTTTTTCTGCTCTTTGCTTATTCTCTTAGGCTCTGGAGGTGTTTGAATTTCCCCACTCAGCTTTAAGTGTCCTGAGGAGTTTTGTGTGTTCATTTTCTTGTACATAGACGGGGAGGTGACTGTGATTTGTGTTGCCCTATCATTACACATACCAATTTACCATGGCTGTGACCTCAGCTCGCAAACCTTTACTATTTGCCACTCATAATCCCCAGGGACCTAATTCTCCAGTAAAGAGAAGGGTGGCTTCCCAGCATTAACATTCTCAGCATATAGATGTGATCTTCTTAAAAGAGACTAATTTTCCTGTTTCCTATCATTCTACCTTTATCCATAAGCACTACCCAAATTTTTACCTGGCTAATGCTGCAGATAAGACTAAGGGAGTAGCTATTTGTTTGCTAAGAGTGTCTCCTTTCACGCTTTGGTGGAGATTAAGGACCTTGGAGGTCAATATTTATTGCTGAAGGACTACATAGAGGACCATCTGTTTACATTATATCTTACTATGCTCCCGATAGTACTCAAGTTCCCTTATTTTCTTATATGTTGCAGAAGCTCTTACCTCACCTTGATGGTACAATTATTTGTGCGGGTGACTCTAATATCTCCTTGGATCTCAGTATTGATCGCTCTCACTGAGCAAAATGTTAAATGAGACGTCCACCAAAAGCAGGTACACACTTAGCTAAATTGTTGCACTCACACTCTTTAATAGATATATGGAGGAAAATGAACCCTACCACAAAAGTTTATACTTATTATCCCCGTGTACACTCATCTTATGCTAGAATTGATCATACTTTTCCCCTCCATTATACCACTAGTCACTACATCCAAAATTAGGGAGATTTCCTGTCCTTATCCAATATCAAAGATCCTGATAGAATTTTTTGCTGGAGATTAAATGAATAGTTGCTGAGTGATCCAACAACTGTGCAATGAGATACAATGGAATCATATTCTCTTCTCAAAGCCACTCCGAATATGTCCCCCGTCACTGTTTGGGTTGCGCATAAGGCAACCATTCTGGGATGCCTTATTGAAAATGCCTCCAGACTTAAGAAACAAGCCAATAAACATATAAATGATCCTAAAGAGGATCTTGAATTACCTCAAATTATTGACAACAATCCTTGCCAATAGGGTGAATGCTTTTTAGCACTCTTATATACATCAAGATTAGGTTGGCCTTATAATAGAGAGGCAAGGATCTGACCAGATCAGGAGAGCAATTAAAATTGTCACTTTATTGCAATCACATTGGGATGGGAGTTCTCCCCAATATGGGTTACTGCTTTTGGCTGATCTCCAAAAAGCATTTGATTCTGTTTCCTGGCCCTGTTTATTCACATTGCTCGAACGTTGGGGGTTTGGTCCCTTTTTTATACGTATTTTGCATAATCTTTATTCTAAGCCTACTGCGTAGATTGCACAGACTGCACAGATTTGCATGCGGGGCTATCTTTCAGAACCTATACATGCCAAGGGTGTCCTCTCTCTCCATTAGTATTCACTATTGCAATAGAAACCCTTGCAATTTCAGTTAATGAGAGCATAGCTATTAAAGGGATAACGTGGTTCACACAAACATAAATGTACTCTATTTGTGGATGACTTGTTGCATTTTGTGACCTCCCCTTTAACTTAGATTCCAAACATCTTGAGACTGATGGATGGGTTTACTGAAGTGTCTGGACTCAGAGTCAATGCTTCTAAGTCTGTAGCTCTCAATGTCAATCTCTCTTCAGATTTGTGGTCTCAACTAACTCATCATTTCCCTTTCATTTGGAGCACTGACTCCTTACTTTACCTAGGGATTAAACTCACATAATCTCTCTCCCAGCTATATAAAACAAACTACCCACCTTTCTTTAAATGGCTTAGGGAAGATATGAGCAGATGGTCCTCTTGTAATTTATCTGAGCTGGGTCACATACATGCAGTTAAATTACCCTGTTTCCGAAAATCTTGTATTAGTTTCGTGCTTTACAGATTGCTGTCAATCGGGTTGATCTCTCAAAATTTAAATCCTCTATTGTGAACTTTGTTTGGGCTAATAGATGCCCTAGAGTTTCCAGATCAATCCTTTTTAAGCTGAGGCGGTCTGGAGGTTTGGGAATATCCAATTTATTCATCTATTATCGGGCAGCACAATTGACACATCTTTCCACTGTGTATCTCCAAGGTAATATACCTGATTGGATCTTGATGGAATCACATTCACCTTCTGGTTTACCTATTGATTTATTGAAGTGGAGGCAGGTAATTATGGCACTGAGAGTCACAATCTTTAGCCATTTGTGAGATTGTCTATGTAAAGCCTCTGATCTAGTATCTGCAGTTACTCCATTGGCCCCAGTCTTTTGTAATCCTAATTTTCGCCCGGGCACTCAGCTCAAGGCATTTCAATGGTGGATCAATAAGGGACTATACCATATAGGACATTTCTTTAAAGATCAAAAGCCCTTATCTTTGACTTATTGTCAAATGCATTACAAATACCACCTTCTGAAATGTTTAATTATAGTCAATTACACCACATTTTGTGTTTTCTGGAAACACCTGGGGATGATTCTCCCTACCTGACCCACTATGAATGATGGTGAACTCAGACAGGAGGGCAAAGGGGTGGAATTTCTCTTATTTATTCCCTACTCATAGGGCCATTTTCTAAATGATCCTACATGTTATCATGGGAAAAGGAAATTGCTTAACAGTGAATACAAGTGTATAAAGCAGCTAATACAAGCACCACAAACCCCCAACCAGCTACAACCTCTCACATGTTTCACCCGTAGGCTTATTCATAGAGTTAATAAATACAGACCAGTATTTCATGAAATGTGTTCAAAAACTTTGCCCTACACAGATGCAGGAAGCAATGCTCACTGATGGATTGGTTAACTCTAAACTGGCAAGTGTATAAGGGTCAGTAGAGCACAAAAAAACCATCATACATATTATAATCTCCATACCAACAATACTAAATGAAGTCAGATGTTTTAACTCAATCTCACCAAACCACAATCTCCCTCTTGAACTGTGGAGGGTGTGAAACAGTGCACAAAATATAAATATATAAAATAAAATATCAAACTCTCTTGAGAATACATACAAATGTGCAAGTGTATAAACAAATAAATACATACATAATTAAGTGACTATAACAGATGAGTGGCTCCTCTCAACCGAATAGACCAAAATATCAGCCCTATAAAACACATAGCTCAGTTGCCATAAACATATATACATACATATGTTACAACCATATCTACAGCCCAATGTGTCAAATAGGAGAAGGATGCCACTCATTAGTTAGTTAAAGGTAAAACTAAATTTAACATTATAACATGTAAATGAATGGATCAAAAATGGATCAAAATGTATGTAAAAAAACTGCATCCACAGTTACAAAAAAGTGTAAGTGCACGTTAAAAACAATATATAAATATAATCAGAAAAATAATCACAAACTAACCTCTTAATCCTAATGTATTACCCATATATGAAATATCCAATGTAAAGAACACTCAACCTGCGATATCATGTAAAAGACGATAAATATCCTACATTAAATATTCCAAATTTAGTATTGAGACATCTCATTAATGGATATAAATCGATTGTAGGCATAGTCTCCTAGAACTTTTATCCATCCATTACATAACTGACTAAAAAATAAATATCATATAATAGATGCTCTAAGAACATCAAATATGGTGGATATTATCTGGAAACTACACTACTAAGACTAGTTAGGCGAACAGAGAAACCTTCAAAAAGTAGCTGAATGGTCCTAGGTTTTTCTTTAAATACTACTATATTATTTGAAGAAGTATCGAGAAAAAGGACTTCTATCACAGGTGTCCCAGGCAATTGCCCAGAACCTTCTTCTCAATATTTTAGAGAATGCCAAAAGCACAAATGTATTATCAAGTAATAAATAAAGACCAAAAGCCATCAAAACTCATAACTGTTCAGATCACTCGTAATAGTATGTAACATCCCACTCAAAGTTTAAACCTTTGGGAATGCGAGTGTCTAGCTTGCAAAATTCAAAAAACTTCCCTTTTTTACAAAAGGGAAGTTCAATCCCCTCCTCTTAACCTCCCTGGAAGTATTCCCGAGTGTAGCTCGGGGTTACTTTTCCATACCATAAGCGGTAACCCCGGGCTACACTCGGGAAAGCCGCATAGGATTTACTTTCCTTGTCCCTCAAGCCGCGCTGTGTTCTGCAGCCGATGCCGGGATATTAAAAACAACAAAAAAAACAACAACAAAAAATAGACTGAAAATGACATGAAAAAAATTAAAAATCATACCGCCAGTGAGGTTAAAGGTGTATAAACTCTTTCTTTAATCTGTACCTTCATACTCTTAATATTAATATTATGATGGTGACAAAAATGTTTAGCTACGTCAGTGTTCTTAGAGGTTGTAATATTGGATAAATTATCTCTCATGCGGTCACACAGTCGTCTATAGGTCTAACCTATATACTGTTTGTGACAGATGGTACAACATATTATATATATAACAAATCAGGTCTGACAATTAACTAGCTGGTTAACCTTGAATGTAGTACCATTAGAACAAGAAGTCACAAGATGATTATCCCCCAAAATACTGCACCTGGAACATCGGGCTGCATTACATCTGTATAGACCTGTTGTTCTTAACCAATTCTTGTTGGGTCCTCTCTTACTTCTAACAAGACTAGGGGAAATCCTATTACCAATAGTAGGTGCTTTCCTCGCTACAAAACGTATACCTATATCTAGTATATCTCTAAGATCTGTATCCTCATTAAGAATAGGTAAGTACCTCTTGACAATCTTTTTAACATCTTCAAATTATTATATTTTTGCTGTTAAGTTGCTGAGTGTGCATCTAAATTATTAGTATTTGCTGTGAATTCAATAGTCTGAAGTATTGGAATTCTCTGGGTAGTGCTGTCTGTTCGTATACTACTACATTCCAAGGTGGAGACGCAGCTATTAGACCAGCAACTGGGGGAGTACTGATGGTGGCTAAGGAATTGGAGCGGTGAGATTTCCTTTGGCTCTACAAAAGGAAATTGTTGTCACCATCCCTATTGACACTTGGCAGGAATTGTTGTTCCCGAGTTTCCCACTGCCTACTTAACGTTTCCTTGGTGGAGACCAACTTCAAGGTATTATCACGCTTGTACCGGGTCCCCTAAAGGTTAGCTACTATAAATCTGGGGTCCTCCCCTTTTGTGTTTTCAAGGTTGTGATCATTATGGCACAATGTATCCTATCTGGTGGCTATGCCCGAAACGGCGCCCATTCTGGAACTGATTTTTTCCCTTAGTCTTTAGAGTTCTTAGAATCAATCTCCAGAGGGATCCGCAATAAATCTTACTGTTGCAAGCAATCCCATCAGTCTCTAAAGTACAAGGTAAATGACTTTAATTTTTGTTCCTAGCAGCAAATGTCTTAATAGCTACAGACTAGAAAGCACCCTTCATGCCTTTTAATTATATTAAGCCTAAAATTTTGTGAATTATGATTAATGAAAAGCTTCATAGCATTCTTCAGGATAAACTAAAACAATTTGAGGCTGTTTGGAACCCTTGGTTGCATCACATTGGTATATCTGATACCCTCTAAAACTAAAAAGGACTGTGTCAACTGTTGGGTGGGGGAGTTCAGACTTGGGGGCCTTTCCTTTCTTTCTCTGTTCTTTCTGTTTTGTATGTTTTACTCTTTTGTTGGTTTAATCTGTATTTTTACTCTCTTTTTGCCAGCTTCCCAGCCAATCAATATCAAGCCGGCCAAACAGCATGGAGCCATCTTCCCGGACAATCAAGAAGCCTGGCGGCGGGTAATGACTTGCTGCCCAGCTTCCTGATTGCCCAGGAAGCCAGCTTCATGCTACCAGAAGTACTGGTATTGGTACTTGATATCGGTGAGTACCGAAAGATAAATATCTGCACTGGTACTTGATACTGAAAAACCGATATTGGTGCATCCCTAATAAATACACATTTAAGAGGATAAATGCATGATTGAACACAGAATTTATTTATAATGAGCTCAGCAGAAGATGTTTGCATTCATAATCTCTTTCCCCCCTATCTCTCTCTGACTGAAACATCATATTGAGCCATCCTAAAAGGAAGCAGGGAGGGGAAACTGTGTATGTATTGCAGAGAAGTACTTCATATAGTTTTTTATTTTATTTTGCCTTGAGAAAAACTTGAACAAATACACTAGGGGGTCTATTCACAAAGCTGCCAAAGGATCTAGCCGTAGCTTCGGCCGATCCTTCGGCTAGCTTCGGCCCCAGGACCCGTTCGGTTCAGTAGAACCGAAGGGGTGCTGTACGGGCTATTCACTATAGCCCTACAGCTCCCGAACGTGGCCGAGCAGCTCAGTCGAGCTGAACGCATATGCCGCCCGACAGCCTGCTTCTGACAGCTGGGCGGAGCCAGTCGTGATCTTACGGCTGGCTCCGGCCACTTGCAGAAAGAACAGCGTCCCTGGTTACCTGGTAACCAGGGACACTGATCTCCAGACAGCTAACTCTCCCTGGCGCCCCGGGAGGCTCCCGCTCCCAGCCGCCAAGGAGAGAAACACTGCTTTTTCTTTTTTTTTTATTCTGACACGGAGCCGTGTCAGAATAGAAAAAAAAAATTAAAAATGTTGCCCATTGCTGCAGTTCTCGACCATTACTCGCCCTCTGCTGCAGTTCTCCATCAGGTCCATCAGCAGAGGGCGGGTACAATGTTAGTTTACTATTGGCTATTGCAAATTGAAATAGCCAATAGGAATCCAGCAATGCATTCCAATGGGCAAAAATATATATTTTTTTTTTTTCTATTCTGACACGGCTCCGTGTCAGAATAAAGAAAAAAAATTGAAAAAGCAGTTTTTCTCTCCTGGGCGGCCGGGTGCGGGAGACTCCCAGAGCGCCCGGGAGAGGTTTTTTTTGACGGCAGCAGAACCGCCGGACAATAGAAAACTGTTGGGCAGAGCTAGCTGTCATTGCTAGCTTCGCACAATTGTTTTCTATTTACTTTTTTTGTACTGTTTAAACTATTTTTCTGTTCTGCTCGATCCCTCTGAGGGACCGAGCAGAACAGCCGAGCCGAATGCCGCTCAGCGGCATTCGGGAATTCCCTCACAGCTGTTCGGCATCTATAAGAATAGGCCGAACAGCAGCAAGTAGCCTGCCGGAGGTTTGGCTCAGCCGATACAAATGTTGGATCGGCTGAGTCAAACTCCTCTGGCACTTTGGGTCAGCCGAACATGCTGGGCATGTTCGGCCGACCCGAAGCCATGCGAAGCAAGCCAATGTACGGCTGATTTCAGCCTATATACGCCTGAAATCAGCCGTAGAAGCTTGAAGTTAATAGCCGAACAGTGTTTGGCTCACTTCACTTGGGGTCGGTTGTTCACTTGGCTGCCCTCGGCAGCTTAGTGAATAGACCCCTAGGTCGTGTCCCTGCCCTATGATTTGACATTGAAAGAAAAGCAGCAGACTGATGAGTTCATCTTTCTGCCACTCTGTTCTCTTCACCTGTCAGCATACTCTTTGTTAGCACATGAGCGCTGCAGCACAACTGATTGTCTCCAAGTGGCTGATACAAAGTCACATTCAGGTACTTACACTACCTGCATAAAAAATACATTTAATGGTGTACTAATGAATGCATAGTTGTATTAATTTGTGTATGTATTATCTTCTTGAAGTTCAACTTTAAAATTTACCAAATTAGATCTCTTCTGAAACCTCCAAACACACACACACACACACACACCATATTACTAATAACAATCCACAGTTTCTATGCATAGTAGATTAAACACATTGATATATTCATAATTCCTTCTCACTGCATTCAAAAGAATCTGACATGATGGAAATGAGAGATGCAAAAAAGAATAATGACTTCAGTGTTGTAAAATATTATCTTAATACATTTCATCTTGTTAAACCCATGGACTCCCATCATTCCAGTGGATAAAATTGTGCTCTTTCAAGGAATCATATAATTTTACCTTTTTAAATCATGTAATTCATTACTCTTTTCATGTCAAGCCCATCACAGGCTTCCTCTTATTAATACAATTGGATGAAATGTCTGTGCAATCCCTATGGAAACTGCCAAGTTGTTAAAATTTTGATTGGTACAAGTAGCTAACACTGACTTAATAGGTTATCAAAAGGTATCCTAAATAAGGTGAATTTTGTCATTCAAGTTGGACTGGAGCCAGAAAGATCTAATTAGCAGGAACCAATTTCCCCTGTAGGTTGCAAAATTTGCCTTGAGGTCAAAATAAATGGTAATTAAGTCCGTATCACTGTTCCCCGAGTTTGCATTCAAAAGGTCATCAAGAAGAGAATATTATCAGAGATGCTTTCAAGCTTGCAGATTTGGGATTCATTAAAAGAAGCTTCAGAATGTTTAAGAATTTTTATCTTTCGTACTGTTCTCATCTCTACTGAATCATTAAATGAGAAAATCTGTGCAACCGGAACATTTTATTACAAAGGTTGAATTTAAAATGATCATTTTGTCCTCTTTTTAAAATAAGGAATATAGGCTTTATCACACATTTATACCCCATCAATTTTGGAAAAAGAAAGTTCTTTTTGAGTAAGCAATGATTATAAGTCATGAGTTCAACTAACTTCTGGTCCCTGGCAAATATTTGAAGTTTTTGTTAAAGAGGACTAGAAGGTATTGCAGATGATATGCAACAATTCACAATGTATTAATTGCTGTTCCAATAGCTCAAACGTCATTTCATTGCAATTAACAAAATAGCAGATGGATTCTCTCTGTACAATACTGAAATTGCACTAAGTAAAATAGATAGCATTTTCTAATTTAATATTTTTAGACCCTTTGTATAATAAACCATTACTGCTGTTATTTTCTTTATTCATTTAGTGCAATTATAGCCAAATTTGATTCTTGCCAAACTTTTTTATTCAGAAACATAGTTACGGTGCTTTATCTTAAATCTGAGCTCCAGTAACAACATAGATAATAAACATATACGTGGGCTGTTTTAGCTGAAAATCAATTGAGATGTGCACAACTCTGTCACATTCAGGCTTGTCATTTGGGCTTCTTTTAAAGGTTAGGCTTAATTTGTTGAAGGATCCAGTGTTGGTTTTCCTTGCTGTCCACTGTATTCGTGATCATTTTTGAATATGTCATACTTGCCTCCAAGTGCTATTCTGTATCATACTGTATTTCTTGTGGTTCCTTTGTTGTAAATTAATTAAGTGAAGAGTGCAGAAGCTATCTACTACTTCTGTGTCTTCACCATCAACTTTGAGGTTAACTGTCTTCCTTGTTGTCTTGGATATTGTAAAATGCAATAGCCAATAGCAAGCTGGCTATTGCACCCGCCCAAATGGGGGACCTGATAGAGAACTTTCTCCTTCAGGCCCCTCCTCCGCTGAGCCCTGATTGGGAAAAGTCTTGCACCTGACCTGTGGTCAGGTGCAAAACTTTAACAAATCAGAGCTTTAGTGGGCATTTTGTATTATGGAATGTACGCGGTCGAACACACCGCGAACATCCCATAAAGTTCGGCACTCAACGAGCGCTCGAACTGCCGATGTTCGAATCAAACACTCAGCCCATCCTTAGTCACAACCTTTGTTTTTTTCTTGAAGTTCAGTTTTCTTGAACTCCAGTATTTTCACTATTTTCTTTAACTCTTTCTATTAGACTTTTGAGGTCTTTGTTTTCAGCCATAGGCATAGTTTCATAAGCATATCAAAGATTGTTAATGTCACTTCTACTAATCTTGAAATCTATTTCATTTTTCTCCCACCTTGCTTCTGCATACAAAATGAATAAGCATGATGAGTGTATGCAGCCTTGTCTAACTCCTTTGCAGGTCTGGAACCACTCTGTGTCTCTTTTTTCTGTCATGACTGTAGCTTCTTAATCAGCATAGAGCTTCTTCATAAGAACAATAAAATGTCCAGGTTCACCCAAATTCCTGAATACATTCCATGTATGCAAGGAAGCACATTTGATTTTTCAGATGTTAAGTGTATATATGCAAAAATGGCTCTAGTTCCTCTACTTTTCCTAAATTCAGCTTGTGGGTAATCCTTTTTCATTGTAAGGTTCTACTCTGCATTAAATAATCCCTTTGATATATATTTTATTTTATTTTATGTTGACAAACTTTTAAACTGATGTGCTATATAATTTTCATTATTTTACAAATAACCATTTAATATGGAGTACACCCATGGTTTTTACGAGCTGCTCCCTTTGTGGCTGCCTTTGTGTAATTGGAACATCACACTGTCCTGTATGAACAGAACAGGGAGGTGGGGGTGTCTGCTATATTTAGCAGTGTTTTCTAATGTGAGCTTCAGGTATTCGGCTCTGTAATCAGCACACTTTTTTAAACGGGGTAGTTGGGCACCAAGATAAAGACTTAGGGTTTAGTAGGGCCTAACTGTGGTTATATTTTTGCTTAAAACACACACACATGGTCTGAATTACTAAAGGCAAATAGGCTGTTCACCTTGCAGGGGAAGTTTTCCTAAGTTTAATGAATGAGATGAGCCTCTGCTGACTTCCATCACCCACTCATGTTCAAGCACAAAAACTGCTTTTTTATTTTCCTTGCACATAATTGGGAAACTTCCCCTGCAAAGCGCAAATTCCCTTTCAAAGCGAAGTTTCCCTTATCTTGGTGAATGTGGTGAAATTTCACTTTGCAAAAAAATAACCAATCATGTGCAAGGAAAATAAAAAATCAGTTTTTGTGCTTGCACATGATTGGGTGATGGAAATCAGCAGAGGCTCATCTCATTCATTAAACTTAGGAAAACTTCCCCTGCAAAGTGCAAATTCCCTTGCAAAGTAAGCTGTTCATTTGCCTTTAGTAAATCAACCCCACATTCAAAAGAACAACATTATGCTTTGCAAATGTGAATTACACTGCTTTATTTTTATTTTTTTAAAGCAAACTTTTTTACCTATAATATGATTAAATCAAGTATCTGGGTGTTTAATTTTCTTCCTTTGCTCTCTCATATATGCAAATGGAAAAATAATGAATTAATTAATCATTAATTTTACTTTTCTGTATTTATTAGAAAAACTCACTTAGATTGAAATCATATTAAAATGAAGCTTCTTCTGTTTTAGAAATCAGATATCCAATCAGTAAAAAAGGAACATTTTCAACCTTATATAATAGGATAAGAATATGTTTTATCTCCCTTATGCCAGGTGAGGGCTAGGTTTTTAAAAATGTATTTTGATACCTTGACTATACTTCTGGCAAATAAAGACTGGATTATTGGTAGCCCAGCACTTAATGAAATATCTTTCAATGAAGAATTGACTATTTTATTTCATGACTTATTTATATACTGTATGTCTTGATCTAACTTACCAGTTATGCTAAAGGGTAATAGGCACAGCAGTCCATCCATCCATAGACCATGTGAAGAAATTAACAACCATGGATTGGTCCACAGTTGCATCTATCAGAAAGCCTGTTCAGAGAAATGATGCGCAGCCAATGATAGTGCAAGTACATGTAGAAACAGGATTTGGGGAAAAGAATAACATTGGTAAACATAGTATTTTATGAAAAAATATAATTGCAAATATTGATTGTGCACAGTGCTTTAGCAAACTAAATGTAAACTAGTTAGGACTTAGATTACCAACTTCAAAGGGAACCTGTAATGACAGAAATAAGGGCACTGTATTCACCAAATTCTTTCAGAAACTGCTAATGCCCTGTCTCTCATGCTTATCGTCCAGCTTCACTGTTCAGGGATTGGCAGACCCAAATCAAGTTAGCTTGGTTAGTGACTCACAAAGTAGAGATACTAGTAGATGTATATAGCAATCAGATAATAGCAACTGGTACAAGATCTTTTAATCATGCCATGGCACACAGGCACAAAATACAGGATCAGAACTGGAATTGTTGGCCATGACAACTTGAATCCTTCTTAAATTTGAGAGACAAAACCTTACTGTTTGCTATGAGTATCATTTCCATCTAGGCTAAACAAACTCTCTTCTATCTCTCTTCCCTTATTAAATATAGGCTAAAAAATGTACAGTGTGTTTGTGTCAGTAAAAAAGTAGTGACATTTCTTTCCCAAAGCTCATTATCCTTGGAAGACAGCATGCATTTATGTAAGTGTGTTTGCATCCCACAAATTAAATCAAATAGCCGTAAATTGATTTTCTCCGATAATCTAGAGAAAATGCAACAGGAAAGTGAAAAACATACTTTGATGTTTTATGAGGGAGCTTTATGCAACAGCACAGGTAGAAAAATAAAAAAATGTGTCAAGGCAACACATATCTGGATGATAAGTTGGTTGTAAGAGAGAAGTTACATATTCAGGATAAAGGTTTCTCCAAGAAATAAGCCTTCTTCCTGCAAAAAAAAGTTCAGACCAGCTCATTTTAATTCACTTTCAAAGTATGTGAATGGGATTAATCTCCCTTGAAGCATACTGCATGTGCATTGTGCTCTGTGCACAAAATATTAATGCAGAAAGGGAATATTTCACAGGTGCATCCACAGCAAGAATGTATTTCTGCAGAACAGAGCCTTTGAACTTAGTGAACTACAGGGATAATACAATGCTACCCATTAATGTGAAATATATCAGATAAAATATTCACAGCAAGAGGAACTAGACCAGTGCTAAGTCAAATGTTAGCAGAAGAACATTTCTGCAACCTAATGGAAATAGAGGATCAAAAAATATGCCACATTAAAGGTACATTTCAGTAAAACATGAACATTTTGCTTTTCAACTCTCTTGGGGACACAGACAACATTGTTGAGATGCTCTTATTCTTCTTCTTAGGCAGCTGGATATGATCAATGCATTTCCCTGCCATTATGATTATTTTAGAATTTGAGTTTATAGAAATACAGGGAAATGTGTTCCTTCTTTCTGAGAACTGTACTCTATGCCTCTGGTACCCAGTCCAAAGCCCTGGGGTCACATGTAGCCATTTAGCACTTACTGTGTGGCCCTCAAGGCTTCTTTTGACAGCAGTCTGTGTTATTCCTCCCTAGATGCATGCCCCAACCAGATAAGGAAATGTAATATTTAAATGTTATTTTGGTTTATTTCTTTCACATTATCTTACTTTTTTTCTGTGCTGTCCATCCCTTTTCTCTTTTGTATGTTTTTATAATGAATATTTGCTGCAGAAAATACCAAATGTACCACAAGTAATTTTGAAGGAGGCTGTCGGAAGCACAAATGTGGTAGAATTCACTTGTAAAGAGACTAAAATAGCAGTGATCTTTCTCAGTCTCATGTTAGGTTTCTCTTCTCGTCTCCTGAAGCATGTCCCTAGTCTCTAACAACTCCTATAACATGTATGGTCATGCATAGTCTCTGACCATATCTTCTATTATGGCTGTAGTCTTTGACAACTTGATGTTGCATGTCTCTGACAGTTTTCTGTTCCATTACAATTACTGATATTATATGCTGCCCTGTGGCAATGTCAGGGGCCACACTTGAGGCCTCCTATATCAAGCAAATTGACCAACAATGCTCTAAACAATCAGAGGTTAGGCAGCACAGAACCATGTAACCAAAAGCTATATGCTTGTTTAAAAGTATTCTGACAAGCCTGCTGGATCAACTAGCAATGGAGTATGGAACAAATATATTAAAGATACTGTATGTGAAAATGTGATTTGATGTTTTATATTTAAAGTCTAAAGCTGTCTTTAATGTAATGAATTTTAAGATGCTTAGTTGAATTTCAACTTTTATTAAAGTTGAACTTCAGCAGATATTAATAAACACTTATTATTGCAGTTTTATATATACAATAAAAAGTCACTAAACTAATATACAGTAACTACATGAAGTTGTATTTATGTTAGCTTACAGAAAACCCTGCTATATAGCAGTATTTAGACTGGCAGAAGGAGAGCCATGTATAGGAACTATGCTATTTTCATAATATTACAGTTCACAAACATGCAGTTACATGCAGTACACTTTCCAAATATCATGTGTGCAACATCTTTTCAGTATCACTCAGTAGAAAAGCTCAAAATTCCAGATTCCTGAGCAGCCTTTATATTAGTTTCATATTTTAGTTATACTTTAGATACAGTATGTTTTTCCATAACAAACAATGTTGCAATCACTAGTCTTATTTTAGCCATGCATTTACTTAATATCCATAGACACATCATTGACATTAGAGAATTACAGTGCTAATATTGCTGTGATACTATATGTGTTGTGGGACTACTGTATATATATAAGTAATATGAGATATTTAGCATTGCTTAATTATTGTATATATTTTCTAGCTAATGGCTTTAACTTCTCAATATGTCATCACTATGAATTTTCCTTATTTTCTTCCTACTACCAATCAGAATCCTGCCTTGCAAGAATTTGAGAGTCTGTAATCAGTTGGTTGTTTTTGTAACAATACTGGCAATTCTAATGGCAGAACATACAAGGACCTTTTACTGTAAATGAATGATAGTTAAAGTGACACTAAACTCAGGCGTTAAACCTTAAAAATGTTTTCAAGTACCTTAACTATTAATAAAAATGTAATTACAATGTTGCATTTTGTTTAGTATTTTGTTGATTTTAGTCTATCATGGGAGAGAGCT
The DNA here is from genome assembly GCF_000935625.1 of Nanorana parkeri. Classification (NCBI taxonomy): domain Eukaryota; kingdom Metazoa; phylum Chordata; class Amphibia; order Anura; family Dicroglossidae; genus Nanorana; species Nanorana parkeri. The sequence goes on along the minus strand of NW_017306361.1, from coordinate 2,119,376 downwards.
TGGAGTGCTGGCTACTTTACAACACACACAGGGACCATGAGGAACAAAAGTAGCCACCCTCCAGAAGGAAGGACAGAAGGAAGGAAGGAACATTTTAAAGATTTAACTCCTGAGTTTAATATCACTTTAAAAGCTTGCCTATGTCAGAAAATGTCTCTTGTAGTAATTTCCCCTTAAGACTTCCTTAAAAAATAACTGCAGCTGTACTTTTTGTTATGTGTAAAGTATTTTCAGTTATAGGTAGACCATCTTCCATAAGGGGTTGCATAGCAGCTTACTTAAAAAGGAAAATTTCCAACCAATATTTGGGAGAACTTCATGGTCCCCAAAATAAGTAGGTCAACTGTACTATGTTTATTTATATTCCTTCCTACTGTAATGACCCTTTCTTAACCTCCCTGGTGGTATTCCAGAGCGTGGCTCGGGGTTAAATTTCCTGACCAGGAGCGGTAACCCAGAGCCACAATCGGGAATACCCTGAATTCACACTCACCTCATCCCACAATCCCCACAGCGTCTTCTTCGCCTGATGCCGGCATCCGTCTCCAGCGTACGCTAGCGTCAGCGTTGTAGGGAGGCGGTCCGGCGGGAAATTCAAACGTAAAAGCACCCAATACATAAAGAATACATTGTAATACATTAAAAACAGTGCTATTACGTTACTGTAACAAATTCTTTCACCTCAGCTTTGTCCCTAGAGATATTACCACTGTTCTGCCTGCACTTTTACTATTCTATTTGCCTGGAAAACTTGAGAGCGTCCATGGCATCATACAAGTGTCCACTGAGGTCAAAAGCGGTTTTTGAGCAGCTTGAAAATAGCGATAGTGATGTGGAATCACTTATTGAATTGAGCGACAGCGATGCGTGGGGAAGTTCGTCGTCAGACACTGAAAGTGACGAAAGCGTGGATTTTGCACCCGACCTAAGTGATGTGCAAACTTGGTGCCCTATTGATTGTGGTATGGATCACACAACGCCCCCAAGATTCCCATTTACTGGAGCATCTGGTAGGAAGGTAGATGTGGAACATGACAACCCCTTGGCCTACCTAAAATTATTTCTTACCGATGAGGTTATTGATGAAATTGTTACCGAGACCAACCGGTACAATGAACAACAATCAGCAACTCTGCATCGGAAGTTTTCTCGAAACAGAAAGTGGGAACCAGTGACCAGAGATGACATCTGGAAGTTTCTGGGCCTAATAATTCTTCAGGGAGTGGTGGGGAAACCTCTGCAGAAGTGGTATTGGACAACCAATAAAATACTTGCCACTCCATTCTTTGGCACGGTCATGTCGGAGTATATGTTTACCCTCATCATGAAGTTTTTACACTTCAAAGACAATGAGGAATTTGACGAAGCCACTCATCCCGCCCCAAAACTGAAAAAAATTTGGAAGGTATCCCAGATGATTGTGAGGAATTTCCAACAAACCTATGTGCCAGAAAGAGACATCACCATAGACGAAAGTCTAATGGCCTACAAGGGAAGGCTCAGCTGGATTCAATATATAGCATCAAAAAGAGCAC
>NW_017306361.1:2103631-2112252 GCF_000935625.1 Nanorana parkeri | reverse complement strand
CTGAGGTCAAAAGCGGTTTTTGAGCAGCTTGAAAATAGCGATAGTGATGTGGAATCACTTATTGAATTGAGCGACAGCGATGCGTGGGGAAGTTCGTCGTCAGACACTGAAAGTGACGAAAGCGTGGATTTTGCACCCGACCTAAGTGATGTGCAAACTTGGTGCCCTATTGATTGTGGTATGGATCACACAACGCCCCCAAGATTCCCATTTACTGGAGCATCTGGTAGGAAGGTAGATGTGGAACATGACAACCCCTTGGCCTACCTAAAATTATTTCTTACCGATGAGGTTATTGATGAAATTGTTACCGAGACCAACCGGTACAATGAACAACAATCAGCAACTCTGCATCGGAAGTTTTCTCGAAACAGAAAGTGGGAACCAGTGACCAGAGATGACATCTGGAAGTTTCTGGGCCTAATAATTCTTCAGGGAGTGGTGGGGAAACCTCTGCAGAAGTGGTATTGGACAACCAATAAAATACTTGCCACTCCATTCTTTGGCACGGTCATGTCGGAGTATATGTTTACCCTCATCATGAAGTTTTTACACTTCAAAGACAATGAGGAATTTGACGAAGCCACTCATCCCGCCCCAAAACTGAAAAAAATTTGGAAGGTATCCCAGATGATTGTGAGGAATTTCCAACAAACCTATGTGCCAGAAAGAGACATCACCATAGACGAAAGTCTAATGGCCTACAAGGGAAGGCTCAGCTGGATTCAATATATAGCATCAAAAAGAGCACAATTTGGCGTCAAAACCTATATGCTATGCGAATCGTCATCTGGCTACATTTGGAACTCAGTGATATACACTGGAAAAGGAACCAAATTTGATCCGAAATACAACAGCTATGGACAGGGCCTGATTTGCTCTCCCTGCCGCCCCAAGGCCAGGTTCCGCAATGCGCCCCCTCCCCGCCAACCAGCCCCCCCCAATCAACGGGGAATGGGACCGGATGGCAGGGGTGGCAGGGTTAGTTCTCATTTTTTTTCTTTATTTTTTCTTACTTTTTATTTTTATTTATTTTTTACATTTTTAGCTTGTTTTATTAATTTTTTTATAATTTTCTATCTTATTGTTGATTTATTTTTCATAATTATTTTCTTATTATTTTTAATATTATTCTTCTTATTTTTTACTTTTTAATCACTTTTTTATTTTTTCAAATTAACTATTTCTTTTTTTTTGTTGTTATTATTTGTTATCAATTTTTTTCACTTAACTTTATTGCTACCATACAGGAGAAAACAATCCCCTGTGTGATAGCAATTGGAGGTGACAGGTTCTCTTTATTGACCCTGTCACCTCCTTCCCCTCTGACCTGTCAACTCCTGTGACAGGTGAGAGGGGAAGAGCACAGCTCTCCCCTTTTACTGTGTACACGGAGCGGCAGGGTTAGTTTTAACCCTGCCACTCTGCTCACTGCATCGGCGGCAGGAGAGAGATTCGGCGCCCGGGGGAGGACGGAGTCCCGAAGACCAGTGGAGAGAGGTAGGCGCAGGGGAGGGGACTGCACACATTTTACAAGTGATCGCGGCGACATCACCACAATCACTTGTAAACGAACGGCCGCATTCCCCACTTACCGCCTGGCGCCCGGAACTACATGTCCAGGGCGTCCGGGGACTCCAAGGCGGTGGCCTTGTGGGGAAACCGGGCCTGGCTATGCAATGGCAACATCATCCGTTCTCTCACTCATTGAGCCATTGCTGAATCAGGGATATTGTGCAACAACGGACAACTTTTACGCATCTCCAGAACTGTATGAGTTCCTTTTGCAACACAAAACGGATGCCTATGGAACCGTTAGGGCTAACCGACGTGACCTGCCACCAGTGTGTGGCAAGAAGAAGCTGAAGTCTGGAGAAATAGTTGCCTGGCAGAAAGGCAAAATGATGGCACTGTGATGGTGCAACAAAAAAGACGTGTGCCTAATGAGTACTGTGCATAATGCCTCCACTGCTATGGTGCGCACGAAAGGTGGGAGAGACGTCATGAAGCCGCTAGTAGTAATAGACTACAATAACACATGGGAGGTGTCGACAGAGCTGACCAAGCCATGACCTTCTATCCTGCAATGCAGAAACAGCAGAAGAAATATTATAAGAAGATCTTCAGGCATCTTCTTGAGCAGTGCTTGTGGAATGCCTACGTTCTGCTAAAAAAACAAAGTGACAAGTCTGTGACGCATTCGGACTTCATCTGGAAAATTTCTGAACAAATCTTTTTGAACTACCAAACGCCATCAGTGAGTAGATCTGGACGTCGTGCTGTTGGTGTTGTCAACCCAGAACGCCTGACTGGTCGTCACTTCATGGACTACATCATACTAACAGAGAGAAAGTCAGCACCTACAAGGCTGTTCGTGGTGTGTTGTTCGAAGCGCGATGAGAGCGGCAAAAAAATCCGAAAAGAGACCAGGTTCCATTGTCCCGATTGTGATGTCGGACTTTGTGCTGTCCTGTGTTTCAAAGTTTACCATACCCGAGATGTTTACTGAAGTAATATTGCAACCTTGCTTTGACAGATGTCAGTGTTTTTTGTTTGAATACATTATTTAATTAAATGTATTATTATATTATTGTTTTGTGTAATTATTTCTTCTTCTTTTTTAAATACTTTGTTTATTGACACATTACATTGCAGACATCAGTGCATTGGACAGTGACAGAGTGATAAATCAAAAGGAAACAAAATTATTATTCCAATAACGTAGTGAGCATTAACACATCCTCTTGGTCACCGATTGACACTGATCGGGACATATAGACCAAGACTGTTCATCACACTACTGGGTAAAAATCAAATGACTATATGAAAGCGTTTGACTCAATACTACTCTCCAGTAAGATTCTACAACCTAGGTGTAGTGCTCCTGCCCTCGCAGGTCGCCCAAGCCGATCACCCCGGTCCCTCCGAAATACGGCTGGGACAGGAAGTGATTCGCCTGTGCGAACCGAATGATGTCCTATACACTGCAATCACCAACCTAAACTTTTTAAGTATGCCAATATGGCAACAAAACAGAACAACTCCTGTGCAAGGATGAGCCACCCCCCGCTCCCCCCAGCCATCCACAATCCACATGAGCCGAATCTTCGCCCTCATGTGGTGGGGGACTGAGTAAGAGAGCGTGGGGCGGACCACTCCAATGTGGTTACTCTCGTCTCTAGCCCCATTACCGATCTGTAAAGTAAGAAGAAAGGAGATCAGGGAATGTGCAGAAAAGGAAGCAAAAAAGGGAAAAGAAGAGGGAAACATACAGTGCACCGGCCACTACTCCGTAGCCAACATATGTCCACCTCGGAATGCAGCATCCTCACCCATCGCTCCGCTGTGTCTCTGGGATTTCTCCCATCTCCGCCACGTATGCAGCGGAATGTGTGAAGTGCAGCCAGGGTATCCAGGTGGAACTGAAGCGTTCTTCCTCATTTCGCATGGAGGCTGTCAGGTCCTCCATGCGGTATATATTGTCCACAATGTTTAGCCAGAGTCGTACCATGGGGGGGTTGGTTTGTCTCCACAACAAGGGTACGCAAGACCTAGCCGCGTTCAGCATATGTACTGTTAGGGATTTTTTGTATCGTTTGATTTTGGTTGAGGTCATATGTAGGAGAAATACCCCAGGATCATCAGGTAGGTGTTCAATCACCAGTTGGTTCACCATCGTCCTCACCGCAGTCCAGAAAGGGCGTATGTCAGTACATGCCCAAAAGATATGAAGCATGGTGCCCGGTGCCTGATTGCACCTCCAGCAGAGCGACGGGATTGAGGTGTCAATTTTATGCAAGACATGAGGGACTCTGTACCAGCGTGATAGTATCTTATACCCCTGCTCCTGCTCCAGGCGATGGATGATCTATGGGCTAGGGCCAGAATCGCTGTCTTCTGTTGCTCTGTAAAGGTCCCACCCATCTCGGACTCCCACCGTTCCAGAAAAGGGGGGCAAAACGACTCAGGGGGTGAGCGCAGCTGCCTGTATAGCCAGGATAGAGCGTGTCTAGTCGGTGCACCTGCGTCACACAGAGTCTCAAAGGGGGTGAGTTTACGTGCCAGTCCCCCCACCCCAGGCACTGAAACCAGGAAGTGACGAAGCTGGAACGCACTCCACACCTCACGAGGAGGGTCAAGCATATGCCGGATGGCCTCCAAGGTCATCCACTGACCTTCCATAATAAAATTGCGGAGTCGAAACTTGTCTAAAGCTAACAAACATCTCAGCGGGCCCCTCCCCATTCCCGGGGGGAAGTCTGGGTTCCCCAATACCAGAGTCATGGGAGACGGGTACGGGGATAAGTCCGTGGATCGCAACGTTGCCCTCACGGAAGTCAATGTCGGTGCAATTAAAGGATGGGTCGACAGCTCTGGTGCCAGTAGGGAAGAGAGCGACGCTAGGCCTATAAGTGGTGCCCCAGATTCGAGCAGGTCCATCTCCACCCACCTTTTCTGACTGCCATGACAACACCAGTCTAGGAGTCTGGAGAGATGAGTCGCCTTGTGGTACATTCGAATGTCTGGGAGGCCTAGTCCCCCCTGTCCTTAGGTAGAATCAGTAGGCAGTATGCAATCCTAGGCCTCTGCCGTGCCCAAATGAAGGACACAAACAGCCACCTCATGCGGGTGAAAAAAGTGGGGGGGAGGCGGATCGGTAATGTCTGAAGCAAATACAAGATCCTCTTGAGAGTTGTCATTTTAAGAGAAGCGCATCTACCGAACCAAGTGAGAGTCAATTCTTGCCACCTGGCCAGATCTTGTTTTACCGTACCTAATAGCGGGATGAAGTTTTCTTGGTACAGTCTGTCAGGGTCCGCTGTAATCCGCACCCCAAGATACTTAAGATAGGTTGGCGCCCACCAAAACTGGAATGAGGTTCTCACCTCTTCCATTACCAAAGTGGGGAGAGAGATATTTAGAGCCTCAGACTTTGTCGGGTTAATCAAAAAGTTTGAGAGTTCACCATATATGTCAAATGCCCGAAGAAGACTGTGAAGGGAGGTCATGGGGTGGGTCACAAAAAATATGAGGTCGTCCGCATAAGCTGCCACCTTATGGGATCCCTCATGCGTCAGTAAGCCCCTCACGTCCTCGTCTGCCCTGATGGTGCATAGAAAAGGTTCTAGGGTGAGAATAAAAATAAGTGGGGATAATGGGCATCCCTGCCTGGTGCCGTTGGTGATAGCGAAGTATCCTGAACGAGTCGCGTTAACCCTAACCGCTGCAGTCGGGGACGCGTAGAGGGGCATGATCCACGAAGTCATATGGGATCCCAACCCCACATGATGCAGCATGGATTCTATAAATTGCCAATCCACCCTGTCAAAGGCCTTTTCCGCGTCAATTGACTGCATCATGAGAGGTTGGGGGCCCCTGCGCGCTGAATGAATGACATTCAGGACCCTGGTGGTATTGTCACGCGCTTCTCTAGAGGGAACAAAGCCCACCTGGTCAAAGTGCATCAAATGACCAATGTAAGGGAGGAGTCTGTTCGCCAGCATCTTGGCGAACAGTTTGAGATCCGCATTAAGAAGCGCTATGGGGTGGTAGCTGCCACACTGGGAGGGGTCCTTATCCGGCTTCGGGATCACCGTGATGTGAGCCCTAAGTGCGTCAATGGGCAGGGTACCGTCAGTGGCCAACGCATTGAAGGCTTTCAAGTAATGGGTGGAAAGGATGGAGCCAAACGTTTGGTAATACCACAACGTGAACCCATCTGGACCTGGTGCCTTCCTGGGTTTTGATTGTTTAGTGGCTAAGTCCCATTCTTCCTCCGTCAGGGGAGACTCCAGGAGCTCCGATACCTGGGGGTCAAGGGATTACGAGTCGCGTTAACCCTAACCGCTGCAGTCGGGGACGCGTAGAGGGGCATGATCCACGAAGTCATATGGGATCCCAACCCCACATGATGCAGCATGGATTCTATAAATTGCCAATCCACCCTGTCAAAGGCCTTTTCCGCGTCAATTGACTGCATCATGAGAGGTTGGGGGCCCCTGCGCGCTGAATGAATGACATTCAGGACCCTGGTGGTATTGTCACGCGCTTCTCTAGAGGGAACAAAGCCCACCTGGTCAAAGTGCATCAAATGACCAATGTAAGGGAGGAGTCTGTTCGCCAGCATCTTGGCGAACAGTTTGAGATCCGCATTAAGAAGCGCTATGGGGTGGTAGCTGCCACACTGGGAGGGGTCCTTATCCGGCTTCGGGATCACCGTGATGTGAGCCCTAAGTGCGTCAATGGGCAGGGTACCGTCAGTGGCCAACGCATTGAAGGCTTTCAAGTAATGGGTGGAAAGGATGGAGCCAAACGTTTGGTAATACCACAACGTGAACCCATCTGGACCTGGTGCCTTCCTGGGTTTTGATTGTTTAGTGGCTAAGTCCCATTCTTCCTCCGTCAGGGGAGACTCCAGGAGCTCCGATACCTGGGGGTCAAGGGATGGCATACCCGATTGGCGCAAGTAAGAGGCCATGCGGGAACTACGGTTGGTCAGGTCGGAAGTGTAAGTGTCCAGGCGCAAGTTATACAGTCGAGTATAGAAGCCTTCGAAAGCCCCCCCAATGTCTTTAGACATGGACAACCGGTCACCATTACGGGATGTAATATACGGGATGTATGTCCCCAGTCGGGCTCCCCAAGAGCCCTGGCCAGAAGCTTACCCGGCTTATTGGAATATTCATAAAATGTTCGCCTGCATGTCACCAACCTCTGTTTGGTCTTCTGATATAATAGGGTGTTCAGAGCCTCCCTAAGTTAGCGAAGGGCCGTTTGCAAAGCCTGCGCTATAGAGCGATTGTGGCTAGACTCCAAACGACGGATCTGGGAGAGTAGGCGAGTGATCTCTTCCTTCTGTTTCCGTTTGCGTCTAGCGCCGTGCCGGATGAGTATGCCCCTGACCACACATTTGTGTACCTCCCACACTACATTAGGGCTGGGAACTGTCAGGGTATTTCTATATAAAATTACAAAAACTGATGAACTATGACTTGTACAGAAACTAAATCAAACTTTTCTGTGCAAGGGTCCAGAAGTCTGTGCTGGACAGATAAGTTAATCAACCAAAATAGCCTATTGTGTACAAATTAAGCAAGACACAAACAATTCACTTGAGGAACCAGTTTTCACCAAGATTTGATACCACTCAATCACAACAGAACCGAGTCCGCATTGGTTAGGAAATAGGACTGAATCGCGTTAGAAACATCTGCCTTCACCACCGGGTCCTGGAGAAGGGATTTGTTTAGGCGCCAAGTTGATATTGCGGAACGAGGTGGTAGAACCTCCAGCTCCATATGTATAGGGGCGTGATCAGACAAAAGAATAGCATCTATGGAGGCCGATCGTAGGGCCAGGAGGGAATGGTGGCCAACCAAGAAAAAGTCAATGCGAGAGTATGTCTGGTGTACCGCTGAGAAAAAAGTGTAATCCCTGACCCCGGGATGTAAGAATCGCCATGAGTCCACTACCCGTAGCAACTGAAGCTCAGCCCGTAACTTTTTAAGGTAGGCGAACGCAAGATGCGATGTCCCTCTGGAGGCGTCTATTAGCGGTTCCATAGCAAAATTAAAGTCACCCCCTAGGATCAACAAGCCCTCTGAGAACTCGAGCAGAATGGCCACCACCCGGCGTAGGAATGTCAGTTGGTCCGAGTTGGGCAGGTACACGTTAGCAAAAGTGTATATCGTCTCCCCCACCCTACCCTTTGTCAAAATATACCTGCCGTCCGGGTCCTGCTTGAGGTCTATCAGTTCCCACGGCACCGATTTGGCCAATAGTATACTGACACCCTTCGATTTGGAGATCGGTGAGGACGAGTGGTAGGCAACCGGGAAATCTCTGTTGTGTAATCGGGGAATCTGTTGTGTCTTAAAATGTGTCTCTTGTAAAAAAACTACCTGTGACCTCATGCTTCGCAGATCCGCCAGGAGCCGGGAACGTTTCTCGGCGATGTTCAGACCTTTGACGTTTAGGGATGTGAATTTGACCAATCCCTCATTCCGCTGCCTCTCACCGCGACAGCCAGGCCGCACCATGATGCAAAGATAGGGCAGCGGAGCGATGGAGAGGATGGGTCCAAAATCAGCCGGTCAAGAGTGTGCTGTGTACCTGAGGAGAGCAAAAGAAAGCAGGGGAAAGAAGGGAACAACAGTAGGAGGAAAAAAAGACAGATCAGTAATCGGTGTGCTAATAGGACAAAATCAGTGTCTACAGTTATATGCGAGAGAACCTCAACTATGGGACGAGGAAAACTCAAAAGAAAAATCTCTGCGCCTCCGAGGAAGCTGGGAGAAACCCTAATGGGGGATCGCAGAATAGGAATTCTGCGGGATTCCTGTATGGCAGCGTTAGTAGCTCAAGAAAAAACAAGTATAAAACCTTAGTATCTGTAAAGTTCAAAGCAACTAAAATTTGAACGTTAGCTTAGATAAAACGTTAGGTTAAACATTGGAGGTGTACCGTGAGGGGCCGGGACGGCCCAAGAGAGTCCCCTTAGTAAATCCAGCAACCCAAGGCCCACAGGGGGGGACCCCTGTCACAACTCCAAGGACCCCAATAAGCATACCACCCCCTCCGCCCGCTTATTGTGGGTACCCAGGTAGACGGCCCGCTACCCC
>NW_017306361.1:2063115-2103024 GCF_000935625.1 Nanorana parkeri | reverse complement strand
CCCCCTCCGCCCGCTATTGGAGTTACCCAGGTAGACGGCCCACCACCCCCCCGTGGGCGGCATCCCACCTTAGAAAGAACTGTCATAAGCATCTCACCATATCTCCAGAATGTGGGTGCCTCCCCACCAATCCACCAAACAAAAACATGTGCCCAGGGATATATGAGCCCCCCATTGTAATATGTGGCATGGAAGCACTAGGCGGTGCGCATCTAACCCCCATCCCCTAAAACACTAAACAAACCGATGGGGACAGTTACTCCAGGGGGCCTGCGCCCATGAGACTGGTACCGTACCCACAAGTCCTTCTTATGTGGAAACCATGGAAGGGCACTGAGGGCCAGGAAATATCCAGTCAGTGCAATGGAAGTGCAAATCTGGTATAGTCATGTCAGACGTATAGGCCGTATATTAGAACGTCAACAATCGGTGTGATCAAAGTTCTCTTGCCTCCCTACTCCTGGAGGGAGTGTCCCGCAGGAAGGATCCCTGGCGAGGCCCGACCTCCCCGCAAGCCTCGGGGTGGATGGGTCCGGTACAGGGCGATCCATGGAGAAATCAAGCCAATTTGGAACGTTTACCGCCTCCACTTCCAAAAACGTGAACAGGTCCGGAAGTTGCTGTGGGTCATGGAGATGGAAGCTCCTATTTTCTCTGGAGACAATCAGGTGGAATGGGTCTCCCCATCTATAAGTGGCTCCCACTGTGCGTACAACATCCAGGACCGGTCTCAGTGTGCGCCTCATACGCAGAATGTGGCGTGAAAGATCTGGCATAATCTGGATCCTGGCCCCATCGAAATCCAGGGGGCCTTTGTTTCAGGCCTGGCGCAGTATCTCCTCTTTCAAGGAGTAAAAATTAACTCTGTACGTCATGTGGCATTCCTGAAGGTAAGTTACGAGCTCCCTGGGCACTATGCACCCTGTCCAATTCCAGCTCTGCAGTGGGTGGTTTATCCAAATAATGGTTTAGAACCGCCGTGACCGTGGACCGCAAGTCTGGGCCTGATGTTGCCTCCGGGATCCCTTTAAGCTTCAGATTATTCCGGCGGTTCCGGTTTTCACTATCATCCACCTGCAGGTAAATGGCTGTGATATGTCTTTGATGTGCGGCCTGGCCTGTCTCTAGAGCTGCCACTCGATCTTGCACTGAGGCCGTGGTCGTTTCCACAACGTCCACCCGACCCTCCAGCGTGGACACATGCTCCAGGACCTCATGCAGCTCCAGGCGTAAGGCGTCTACTATTTTCGTGGCCATACTATCTAGGTCCCGTTTCGTAGGCAGCTGTGACATGCAAGCCCGCCAGTCCTCCGGGTCATCCCATCTGGGGCCTATACCAGCAGACGTCGGACCGGGAAGTGAGTCCTCATCGTGGAGGAGGGGGGTGCATATGGGTGAGGGTTGGGGAGTCTGTTCGGGGTACTCACGGGCAGTTGGAGCGACTTCAGGGACTTCTTTGAGGATGCTGAACTCGAGGCAGCCGCGCGCGTGGTCGCCATGTTGGTATCCGACTGCGGTATACTGTCTCGTCTCGTGCGCGCAAAGATATCCAATAGATCCGTCTGCCGATGTCCTCTACCTGTGCCCTGGGATTGTCTCTCCCTTGACATGGGGTTAAAAGCTGCTGAAAACGTCCACTAGTCAGCCATCCCGGGCTAACGGCACAGAGCTCCAAGAAGGTGCTGACTCACGCCGCCATGTCCAGGCCACGCCCCCCGTAATTATTTCTAATTATTTGTTATATTATAATGTATTATTTCGTTTTTCAAACTTTATCATACCCGGGATGTCTATTGGACTCTTGTTTGGACAGATTTAGGTGAGTTATTCCTAAGATTTACTAAGAATCGCAGGCCTACAATGTAAAACAACATATTTCCATGAAAAACAATGCACCGCTTTAGGTTGCTAAAATACTGAATAATCATACTGCCAGGGAGGTTAAAAGTGAAATTGCAGTCACTAAGGGCTGATTAGTTCACAAACTGCACATGCTCAGAAGTATTCGAGTCCCAGAGAGATTTTCATGCCACAAAACATTATTTTGTTACAATGCATGTAAACACCTACCTTTATTCTATTCAAGCTCCTTCCCAACTTAGGTTTGTCAGAGACACCACCTATCTTGTTAAGATAGATTGTGATTGGGTATTCTTGGCTAAGTGAATTTCCACAAAAGTGAAACATTCACTAAGCTAAGGAAAATTCCCCTACAACATTTGAAATACTTTGCAAAGTGAACAGCCTATTTGTCATTAGTAACTCAATCCCATAAAGTTCACAGGATGTACACAATACAAGGAGATAAAATTGTAACTAAGTAAGGGGAAACTGTATTGTTAAACATAAATAAATAAATAAATAAAATAATTCAATCTTATTTTGCTTACAGAGCTGTACACATAGGGGTTTATTTAAAAGCAATTTGTAGAGCCATTCACCTTAGAAATCTTTCTAAATGCTTATTCTGTACAAAGAAACATACAAATGAATGTTCTTAGATATATTCTCTTTTCAGGTCTATTGTATGTAGTTTAATACTGCATTATGGCTACAAGATGAAGTTGAGGAGCATGGGGAATAAATATGTACATCATATGCTCCCCAGCTCCAAAAAGAGGCTAAAATGCAGTACTAAATTACAAATTAAATTGTGTCTCTTCTCACAGAATGAATGTTCAAAGGGATTTGAAGGGCCATTGGCTCTGCAAATTGGATGTAAATAGACCTCTCAGTATTCTATCAGAGTTTTATCCCACTTTATTGTATATGTTATTAACATTACCTTAATAAGGCTGTGTAAGGTTGTATTTGGTGTCTGTAGCTCTGCCTCATGTCCTACAGGAAAAAGTCCCAGGCAGTATTAACGTAAAGGGAACCTATTATGAGAGAAATACAGGGTTGAAACTGTTAATCTCCATCTGAAAATTCTAGTTGTCTGGCTGTAATACTGATCCCATGGTTTCAATACTTTTTATGTTACAGACCTTGAAGAATTAAACAAATTAGGAGTCTGGGCTTCACTATGAAGTACCGAAGCCTAAAACCAAAGCATAAAGCATTTTTAGAAGGAGTCCAGCAATTGCAGGCCCTTGTTTTTTTTTTACAAATTGTATTTTTTATACAGTAATTGGAAACAGAATTAATAGATTTCCACAATACAATGGCTTACATCAGCAGAATAAAGTGCACATATTTTTTTATGGCCTTAGGGTACATGTAACCACATAACACAGATCATTTTATTGAAAAATGAAAACACTTGTGTGATGTGCTTATGCTTCATAGGGATACTGTTCACACAGTACACTTCTATGTGTCAGTTCTTAGTCAGACTTAAAATAAAAGAACTATGCAAACTGTGTTTTTGTTTTCTTTTGCATCGGAAACTGTGAACATCTAAATAGAAACTCCTATGTGAAAGAATCTATTCTAAATATCATGATTTCATTCCCACACATTCTTTATTTTTAAGTTACACATCAAAAGACAGAGTAGCTTCCCAGGAAGGTGTTTGCCGCGGTGTTAATAAGGCTGATATTTTGCAAACATATTGTTTATTAACTGCAATTTTTAAAATGAAACTGCTAAGGTATGAAGTTGCTACTTTATAATTGAACCACACATATTGCTGATGTTTAAGGTGCCTTTGCACAGAGGAATACTCATCTAATACTATGTCACTACTGTTTTGTAATTTGGTCAGCCAGTCTTGTGATTACCACACTGCATAGAAAGGAAGTCCACTTTAGTGCTTCTTGGCTCAGCTTTAGCACTTGGTGGGACACATGCCTGCTTGTTTAACAGAGCTAATGATGAGGATTCATAGTCCAATAAGCAGTATGGATCCAAAAAAGTGAAATTGGAAGCCAAACTGCTGAACTAGGAAAAAATGTGTTGACCTGCCTTACTGTACCATGTAGCAAAGTTGCAAACATCACAAGAGTGGCTGATCAGAAGTGCAAATTCTTTGGCATGTAAAATAGCACATATCTATTTCAAATGTATAATTAGCTGTTTGCCTGGAGTTTTCCTTTAAGCAGGAATATGATCATTTCTGCATCCCACTTATACTCTGAGAAAGCCTAGAAAAACAGTCAAAGTGACATGTGCTGTTTATATTTTTTTGCTGAAAATGATGAATTGTTGGCAGTGCTCCAAACACACGCTTCACTGCCACACCACAAATGTGAGAAATATGTTAGAAAAGTCCTAAAATATTTCTCAGCATAGATCACATTCACAGGCTAAAATTTTATACAGGTTAATGAAAATGTATTTACTATTGTTTCCTAATACAACCAACTGTAAATGATGGTAACATGACTCATGATTAAAAATCATTTTTAACATGCTGGAATCCTAAATTGCCTTTAATAATTTTTACAAGTCCAAAAGATTCACTAAAGGTGGTGGTAAGGAAAATGATATAAGCCTCTTTGTAAAAAAAATATAATTCAGATGAAAATGTTATCAAAAAATACAGGCAGTCCCCGGGTTACGGACGTCCAACTTACGGACAATCCGTAATTACGAACGGGGTCCACAGTTCTCCTAAATGTACCGGCAGCCGCCGGTACATTTAGGAGAACTGTGGCTGCAGCGTCCTGTGTCCTTTCAAATCCCAGCTGCTCTCCACGCCTGTGTTGGCGGAGGCAGCGGGGACACAGACCGCTGCATACCGCCAATGCCCCACGTACCTCCGCTGATGTGCTGGCTACCTCTTCAGCCGTTCCATCAGCTTCCCCGGTCCGGACGATCCTCCGGTCTCCTGGTCCGGCCGCGGCTCCTCTGCCCCACCCCCCTGCTTACACTTCATTGCAGGCTGGGAGCCATACCCAGCCTGCTATTGGATATTGTAAAATGCAATAGCCAATAGCAAGCTGGCTATTGCACCCGCCCACTGTCAATCAGCATGGGGGACCTGATAGAGAACTTTCTGCTTCAGGCCCCTCCTCTGCTGATTGAAAGCAGGCAGTGGGCAGATGCAATAGCCAGCCTGCTATTGGCTATTGCAACTTGAAATATCCAATAGCAGGCTGGCTGTGGCTGACAGCATTAAAATACCAAAAAATAAAACGTTTTAAAAAATTACATTAAAAAGACAAAAACATGTAAAAAAGTAAAGAAAAAGTTAAATAAACAAAAATTAAAAAATGCAAACAAATAAAAAATAAAGTTTATAAAATAAAATTAAAAATAGAAAAAACTTTTTTTGCTGTGTCATTTTAAATAAAAAAAAATGTTTTAATTATATTATAATCTTCTGAATAACAGGAACAGACAGCAAAAGAACCGTGAGCCTACCCTATGCTATCCAAAACGAAAAAAAAAAATTGGGGCTGGGGTTACACTTAATTCAACTTAAGTACAAACTTAAAGTCCCTATCTTGTATGTAACCCGGGGACTGCCTGTAATACATAGTGCAGGCAAAGCGAGTACACAAACAAGAGGTTACATTTTAGTTTCAGGGTAGTTTAGTGTCAGAGCTAGTGTTAGGGCTACAAGGAAAGTTAGTGTGAAGAGGGTCCTAAAATTGGGCATCACTCTCTACACAGAACTCTATATAGTGGGTGTAAATGTCAGAACCCACCTCGTGTATCATTGATGCTGTCAGTGGCTCATTTGGCTATAAGCAGCAGTCTGGCAGGTGAGTATTAATCTGGGCTACTGCATACTGTATATGCGTCAGCTGGATTCACTGTTCTGTGCTGAGAGCATGCTTACTGGCATTGTATGTCTAATTGGCAGAATGTGGCGTGAAAGATCTGGCATAATCTGGATCCTGGCCCCATCGAAATCCAGGGGGCCTTTGTTTCAGGCCTGGCGCAGTATCTCCTCTTTCAAGGAGTAAAAATTAACTCTGTACGTCATGTGGCATTCCTGAAGGTAAGTTACGAGCTCCCTGGGCACTATGCACCCTGTCCAATTCCAGCTCTGCAGTGGGTGGTTTATCCAAATAATGGTTTAGAACCGCCGTGACCGTGGACCGCAAGTCTGGGCCTGATGTTGCCTCCGGGATCCCTTTAAGCTTCAGATTATTCCGGCGGTTCCGGTTTTCACTATCATCCACCTGCAGGTAAATGGCTGTGATATGTCTTTGATGTGCGGCCTGGCCTGTCTCTAGAGCTGCCACTCGATCTTGCACTGAGGCCGTGGTCGTTTCCACAACGTCCACCCGACCCTCCAGCGTGGACACATGCTCCAGGACCTCATGCAGCTCCAGGCGTAAGGCGTCTACTATTTTCGTGGCCATACTATCTAGGTCCCGTTTCGTAGGCAGCTGTGACATGCAAGCCCGCCAGTCCTCCGGGTCATGCTTACTGGCATTGTATGTCTAATTGGCAGTGTCAAAAAATAATATGCTATGCCCCCTTTAGAACACATACATATCCATGCGGCCACACTGCCAAGTCCTTCCAGAGATTTATAACCTCAATCTGAAGCATCAATCCAGCTGTGGCCAGAGAGGACCTAAAATGGTATATCATATTATGCTTTGTAAACACTTTATTAGCAAGCTTTTTAGGCAAGCATGGTAGAAATAGGTACCACAGATAAAAAATCAGAGTGTGTGATACAACTTCCCCATCATGCCTAATAGTTATGTCTCGAGGATAAGCAAAGTAGCAAGTTGCTGCGATTTACATAGGTAGGTGTGAAGATCTTTCCAGAAATTCTGTAACCTTGGGCACAACCAGAATATGTGTAAAATGAATGCATAGCTCTAAGGACAGCAAACATTTTTATATTCTGCCTTCAGTTTGCTAAGACACACAGAAAGTAAAGTGCTAACTATGGTATTTTCAACTTCTTCCCAGGACTCGGAGATCAGTTTTAGAGTATGAAGTTCCCACTTGTAGAATGAGATTTAAAATATCGGTTCAAGTGAGCAATGCGGCTTGATACTTATTTCGCAATTGTAGTGTCCAAGGAAGTTTTTTAAGGATTATATCAGATTCTTTCCACTTTTACAAAGACTGGGGAATTTCTGAAACTCACTCGCTATAAGTGAGAGAATTTTCTCTGCAGTCCCGAGTCTGGCTCGGGGGTTACCGCTCCTGGTATGGAAAATTAACCCCGAGCCAGACTTGGGAATAGCGCCAGGGAGGTTAAAGGATACCTGTTATGAGGGAAATATAGAGGTTGTCATTGCTGACCTCTCCTTATGAAAATAGTAGCTGTCATCCTGAGGACCAGTTCACACCAATTGCAGTGCATTCCAGAGCAGTAGCTGCTGGAAAGCACAATAATCTATATTCATGCAGGCCACGCATTTTGCCACACATCCTATCACACTTGACTTCAATGCATCGCCATGCCCCCTCCCGCCCCAGAACAAAGGGGAGCGTTTAGTGTGCGATTACTGTGCATTCCGGCAGCTACAGCTCTGGAATGCACCGCAATTGGTGTGAACTGGCCTTGACTCTCATGCTTCAATACTTGAAGGTTCGTTAATAAAACAACTTGCATAGCTATTGGTCAAGCAAAACTACATGTACATTTGTTCTGTGTGAATTAACCAGCTGTTGTGAGAATGGGGCAAAATCAAATGTTCTTCATTTTTCTTCTCTTATGGTCAAATGTTCCTTAAATATTATGAGTGATAGTAAAAGTAAGTTCATTAATAGAAACATAGAGTGAATCATTAAATACCACATTACAGCTACTAGATGGAGCTGAGGATTATCGGAAAATAAATACATATTAGTAACAAAAGATACAATGTAACAATTCTATAAAACACTAAAGGGAATGAGGAAATAAATGTCACCATTGCTATCACATGGAATTACTATAGGCCAGCTCTGTAGAGGAATAACAATATAATATGATTTAAAAAAAACCCTTATATAAGGTAACTGATACCGCAATTATAGCCTGAGGGTCTGAACACATTACCCCTATTCCCTCAATAATATGAGAGATTGTTTCAATTATAGATTTAAAAAAACAGGTTTTCAATTTTCCCCCTGTGTTCAAATATTGAGGTAGTTTATTACAGCAATTTCTTTTAAACGAATTAGAAAATTGAAATTCAGAGATGACAATTAACAAAAGTGAATTGAATCCATGTTCACTTAAATCATCAAAGCATGTTCAAGACTATTTGGGAAAAAAAATGTATATTTGATATTTAAAGAGAATGTGGTTTCAGGTCACTTCACTTCAATTTGCTTTAGTAGTAATGCACCTCCATAAACTCCATACCCTTTTTACTGGTTCTACTTGGCCTTCTCACCTTTGTTAGTGGCTTCTAGTAGAACCTTGGCACCCTGAGGTCCTACAAATAAGTACATTTTACAGGTAATGCTGTGTTTATATATTCACACATTCCCCTTTACACTTGTGACAGCCGCTATCACTAGGAAGAGGAGATCTGATGTCCAGTGTGACACATGATGATGGGTTCAGGTAAGTAAAGGGGGTTATAGGAAGATTTTAAATTAGTTAAAAGGGTATGGTTTGTTTTGGTTTCTCCCTGGACATGAGCTTTAATTCAGCAACATTTGCTGGCATTAAAAATACACTTGTGGAACCTTTACAAGCAATGGTTAATTAGCATGACTGAACATTTTTTTTTACAGAATTGGTGGACGTTAATTTAAGAAGGCCATAATTTGAACAATATCCACATAAATATACTGTAAGTTCATCATTCACAATACTAATGCACTGCTAATAACATTGAGGATTTCTCATATAATAAAACAGTAGGAATTTATCACAACTGGAGCAGACCAATTCCGGAGTAGCTGTGCATGGCAACCAATCAGCTTCTCTCTTTCATTTTCAGATCTTAACTGAACAAACTGAAGAGAGAAGCTGATTGGTTGCCATGGGCAACTGCTACACATTTTGTCTGCTCAAGTTTTGATAAATTCCCCCCAGCGTATTGTTGTCTGAGGTACAAATGAGTGGTCAGTTATGATTGCATCATTTAGTGGGAAAATGTGCCAGCTTTTTCCTAATTAGCCAATAGAAGTATATATTCTCCTATTTTGCAAACTGTACATGGATGCTTATCAACTTTATAGAAGGTCTGATTTTGGCTGCTGAGTAAAAATGTAGATATATTAAGAATTATATAAGGTTGTTTCTTCCCACTTTATTCTTCAAGATAATTAGAAAAATAGATTCTGGGAGATCCGAATGTGTAATAAACCTTTTCCTGGTCTGTCAACCACATCTGTAACCGATGTCAGAACAAGGAGAAAAAGGGGGTACTTGACTAGCTTTAGAGGATAGCATATCAGAAAGGCGGTTTCCAATCGATCTGGACAGACCTAAAGTTTAATGAGGTAAAAAAAAATATTTTATATTGGTAAAAGAAGCATAGACACAACAACCAATGCACTAACAAAAGCCAATTAAAAACAATATGAAATATCGTCTACAATATTCGGACCAAGTGGGCAGGTGGGATGACTGGCCTATAAAATTATGAACATGAATAACCTGATATAAACCAGTGGTATGAATACATTATGCTCATGAGAATAGATAATGATCCGGTAGATAATCCCTCTAAGGGGTTAAAAAACAGAGGAGGTAGATTGCTGGGCCCCGTCTAGCTGATGTTTTTAACAATTGCAGAATATATCCTCAAAGGGAACAATGAACTATATGCTTGCCAGCACGGTAACAACGGGTGCTAATATAGTCAAATTTGAAATCTGGAGATTCCGAGAAAACAGCACAGCCTTGCCAGTAATCAACTGAGGGTGGATTTAGTAGCGATAATATTGTAACATTATATGTGCATAAACACAACCACGGTTTATCGTTACATAGTCTCTG
Source organism: Nanorana parkeri (assembly GCF_000935625.1). NCBI lineage: Eukaryota > Metazoa > Chordata > Amphibia > Anura > Dicroglossidae > Nanorana > Nanorana parkeri. The sequence goes on along the minus strand of NW_017306361.1, from coordinate 2,093,222 downwards.
TGTATAGTGATGGTTACTGGCAAGGCTGTGCTGTGGAAAGAGGGGATTAACACACGTACGAACCTACCGGCTTTTCGTGGTAACAAAGATACTCCGTTTTCTCTGAATCTCCAGATTTCAAATTTGACTATATTAGCACCCGTTGTTGCCAAACCTTACTGAAAAATATAAGAGCTAAAACTTTTAATCTTTTTTCTGGCTTTTTCAATGCTAGATTGTGAGCTTTAGTTAAAAAAAATGGGATCGGTGACCGCTTCCTTCTCTACCTGTTATAATGCCAATTATGCCGTTGAATTTGAAGCTATGGAACAAAAGAAGGGTAAACCTTTTGAAATCGAAATTAAAAAAAACTACCACTGCTAAATGATCCCCTGCTGGCTTTTTTTAGAAACTCCTGGGTGACATCATTCCATTATTTCCTATGGGGAAATTCGCTTTGATATACAAGCGCTTTGGATTACAAGCATGCTTCCGGAACGAATTATGCTCGTAAACCAAGATATTACTGTATTAGCATTAAAGTGTCCCCTTGCTTTAAATAAAAATGCATTCTAACATGGATGTGTTCACCAAGCCGCGCTGCATTCTGTGACTCCTTTCTGAATGCTAACACTTACAGTATTAACTTCAGTCCCCGGTCTGTAACTTGTCATTGCCTTTGTTTTATGGTTCACATTACAACTTGAATTGGTATCCCCCAAATACTGATGCTGGGACCTTCTATAGAATGCAAGCCCACACATTTTTTATTCATAATCTAAACTCTTTTCCCTGCACAAAAATATAGAATTCTACACTATATGGCGTTTGTTTCAAAATGTAGGTGATTTGGATAGATATGTTTATCTTTCTAAGGATTTATTACCATTCACTTGTCCATAGAAGTACAAAAGATATCTAGATCAATCTAAACTGTGTTAAAAGAAGACTGAAAAAGGCTTGATAAACGTTTATTCCTCTGAATAGGATGAAAAATAAAAATGAAGCAAGCTAATAATTATGGGGAGTAGATGGAAAGGCAGAGAGATGAGCTGGCATACATCTCAGTTTGAATGAAACCACAATACTCACTAAGATCAGATAAAACAGCAGTAGTGAGTCTTACTCACCCCATGGTCCAGATCAGTAAATGTATTTAACTCACCTATTTAATTCATTTTGATGACAGAACCTGGAGTCCTTTTTTTTACCTTTGAGTTAAAATTCTCAACAGGAAAGAGCAGATGTCTGGCTTCCAAAACTAAGATAGCATAGGCAATTGTCACTTGTGTCTCCTATTTCAGGAGAAAAAAAATAAAAATGTGGCCCTGCTACAAACAGAATATGAACAACAATGTCATGCTGAATGATGCTGGCAATATTTATCAGTGCCAACCACTGTGAATGATGACTAATGCTTTTTGACAATGGTGCTGTCATTATAAAATGTATATTTTTTATTAGAAGAAAAGAAGGTGGCATAATATTGGACAGGTTATAAAAATATGTGCATATTTATATGTGATTGGAGAAGAATTATTAGGGTTACATAATTGAAAAATAATTTACAGTAAGGGATAAGGAACAGTGGTTACACAACTCACAAAAGGGTAGGAATAAAGGTTGTGTTGATCATGGAGGAGTAGGAACAGAGTTTGTGCTCGTCCTAGAAGAGCAGAAATAAAAGTTGCATCACAGAGCAGTAGGAACAGAAGTTGAGGTGGTCACACAGAGTAAGTGCTGTTGTGCTGGTCACAGAGGATTAGGAGGACATGTTTCTCTGTTTATGAAGGAGTAGGAGCTGGTTCTGCTGGTAACAGTGAATGAGAACAGACTTTTTCCGGTTATAGTGAGTAGGAACACAGGTTTTGAAGGTCATATAGAGCAGGAACAGAGGTTTTACTGATTATAGAAGGTTAGGAAACAAGTTGTTCCGCTCAAAGAGCAGTAAGAACCAAGGTTGTGCTGCTCAAAAAGAGTATAATAATATCCAGGCCATTGAAAATAAGGATGGAAATTGTGCTGCTCATAGAGAGTAGGAACTAAGGTTGTGCTGATCATAGACAAGTAAAATCAGTTGTTATGCTCATACAAAGTAGGAACAGAGATTGTGTTAGTCAAAAAGTGTAGGAATAGAGGTTGTACTGGTCATAGAGCAGTGAAAATAGAGGTTTATTTCTCATACAGAGTAGAAAAAGAGGATGTGCTGGGAATAAAGGAATATAAACAGAGGTTGTGCTGATCATATTGAATAGAAACAGAAGCTTTGCTGGTCAAAGACAAGCAGAAACAGAGGTTGGTCCTACCTGGCCATAGATCTGTAGGAATACAGGTTGTATTGCTCATAGAGACTAGGAACAAAGGTTTTGCTGGTAATAAAGGAGTAGGATCATAGGTTGCATAGGTCATAGAGAAATAGAGCAGAAGAGGGAAATAAGATGTGCTAGTCATACAGTTAAAGAAACACAGAGTCATAAAGGAATAGCAGCAGAGATTGCACTGGTCATAGAGAATATGACGAGAAGTTGTATTAGTATTAGGAACAGGGGATGTGCCAGCCAAAGAAAAGTATGTAAAAATGTTGTGCTGGTCAGAGAACAGTAGGAAAATATGTTGTGCTAATAATAAATCAGTAGGGGCAGATGTGGTGGTCACAGAGAGTATGAACAGAATTTGTGCTGGTCATAGAGGAGCAGATGTTTTAGTTGTCAGAGAGAAGTAGGGACATAGGTTGTACTGGTCAGAGAGGTGTTGGAATTGAGGTTGTGCTGGTCATACTAGAGCAAGAAGAGAGGTTATGCTGATGATAGAGGAGTAGGTACAGGGGCTGCAATGATTGCACCCATTGCCAGACATGGAAGGTACAGGACCTGCACTATCACCGCTACTCCTAACTCTACTGATATAGTCCACCCTTTCCAACTAGTTTGCAGGCCAACTAATTTGCAGGTACAAAAACAAAATATTGTGATAACAAATGACAGCTGAGAATGGAAATTGAAAGAACAGTCAAATGGTGGTAAGAATAATTTAAGGGTTGTGTTGTCTGTAAAAAGGTAATCAGAGGAGAGCACTGCAGCCCAAAAGCAACTCCAGCATAAGAGCACAGGGAGAAAGAAGCATAGCCTAGCTGCATAGTGAGATATATAAGCAAATTCTGATATAACAGTATAACAAATTGAATGGATGTCATATGCTAGATACTAGCTTGGTACACTGGCAGACTTGCATGCAGAACTGCCTCCATCTTTATAGTTCTAGTAGCATAGCAGCACATTGGAGCAGAAATGTCTGCTTATTGCCATTACTGATACCTAAAAGCACCAAATACATATAGGTTGCAGGTATTTGTCTTACATTTACTAACACAGGAATCGTGAAAGTGAACCTGTACCAACAAACAACATTTTAAACTATTTAATAGAGTCAGCAAGTGTGATTTTTCTTGTTTTCCAAAACAGTCCTTATCAGATATTACTTATGTCTCAATCCCTATATAACGGGTAAAAGTACTAGGACAGTATTTAACAAGTAGAAGCACATTGGTATGCTGGATACTTACTCTATTAAAGACCTACATTAAATTAAAAGGTTGTCTGTGGGCAAAAGTGTATTTTAAGGCTCAGCTCCTTTATTTCAACCTTCCAAGACTGCCAGACACATGAGAACTTACTTTCTGACATTCTTTCAAAAACATTCTTTTTGTATAACACAGTTAATTTTAAACACCAGCCAGCAATTATATTTGTTTAGACCGCAATATACTTGAGAAATGCAGAATTTTACTATTTGCTATGGGTTACTATATGTTGCTAACAACAATTACAGGTAAAAAGTTACACTTTTGAGCGAGTTACCAGTACTATTCAACAAATACTGCAGTTCTGCAAAAAAAAAGAAAACCCACCTAAGTCTCAGTTCTCAATCCAGCAAGAATCCAGGAGGAACAATACAGGATCAATGTATGTCAGATTTCTGAAGGCTGTGCTGTGTAACTGCCTCGCTATCTGGAATCAGATTGGTCACTGGGAAAAAAGTGTGCGTACTAGTATTTTTGTATATCAGGTTTTCTGCATTTGAGAAACAGAAATGAACTTGCAGTTGGTATGTTTGGGTATAGTTTTCTGCATTCATCAAGCAAGCAGCTGCAGATCACCTGATAACCAAAAAACGGAAAGGGGTAGCAGCTAGCCTATGGTCCCCATGTGCTTCTCAAGGTTTAGGGGGTTATTCACAAAGCTGCCGAAGGATCTAGCCGTAGCTTCGGCTAGCTTCGGCCCCAGGACCCCTTCAGTTCAGTAGAACTGAAGGGCTGCTGTACGGGCTATTCACTATAGCCAGTAAAGCTCCCGAAGTTGGCCAAGTGACTCAGTCGAGCTGAAGGCATATGCCTCGGCTCGACTGGGCTGAGGTGAAAGCCTAAGCTGGCCGAACGGCCGGCCATTGGTCGGCCGACAGCCTGCTACTGGCAGCTGGGCGGAGCCAGTCTTCATCTCACTGCTGGCTCCGGCCACTTGCAGAGACAGATCAGCATCCCCTGGTTATCAGGTAACTAGGGACGCTGATCTGTCATTACTCTCCCGGATGCTCCGGGAGTCTACCGCTATTAGATAGCGGCTCCCGGCCGCCCGGGAGAGAAACACTTTCTCCCGGAAAGGTTTACTCTGCTTGATCGATCAGAGTCAACCTTTCCCTGCTCTTTTTTTTCTGACATCGGAGCCGCCGGCATTTCACTTTGCAATAGCCAATAGCAAATTAGCTATTGCACCCGCCCACTGCTGCTGTCAATCAGCAGAGGGGACCTGAAGTTCTCCATCAGGTCCCCTTCTAGTGATTGACAGCAGCAGAGGGCAGGTGCAATAGCCAGCTTGCCAATAGGAAACTAGCTATGTATTCCTATGCTAATTTTTATTTATTTTTTCTGACGGCAGCAGCTGTCAGAATACTAAAAAAACCATGCAGATAGCAAAGAAGCGATTGCTTCCTCTGCTATCTGCCATCATTTCAAGGGGGTGCTCTCTCCCCCTGCATTACAATGAGAGCTTAGAAGAGCCGGAGGTGATATGAAAGCCGACTCTACTGAGCTCTCATGGTACTGATAGTTCAGCATCCCCTGGTTACTCGGTAACCAGGGGACGCTGATCTGTCAGTACTATGAGAACTCAGCAGAGCCGGCTATGATTCCACCTCCAGCTACGACAGGCTCTCATTGTAATGACAGCTAGTCCCGGACAATAGAAAATAGTTGGGCGGAGCTAGCTGTCACTGCTAGCTCCGCCCAATCATTTTCAATTTTTTTCTACTTTTTTTAACTGGTTTTTCTATTCTGCTCAGTACCACAGAAGGTACCGAGCAGAATAGCAGAGCCAAATGCCGCCGAGTATTCACTCACTGCTGTTCGGCATCTATGAGAATAGGCCGAACAGCAGCAAGTAGCCTGCCGGATCCATATGTTGGATCGGCTGAGCTGAGCATGTTTGGCCGACCCGAAGTCAGCCGTAGCAAGCCGACGTATGGCTGATTTTAGTCGGTGTACGGCTGAAATCAGCCGTACGAGCCTGAGGTGAATAGCCAAAGTGAGAGAATAACCCCCTTAGTTTTAAATTTTAAGTGGAAAGTGCCTTTAATTAAACTGTTACTAACTGAGGCAATTAATGTTATTTACAGCAAAGTTGGTGAAACAAGAAACCAACTTTTCACCTTTCTACTGCTTCAACATTTCTCTTCTTGTCTTGATTAATGGTATTTTCTTTTAGAAGAAAACATTTTACTCATTCGTGACAATCTTCTACTATTTTCTAAATGTTCTCAAGCTCTTTTTCTATTACGGAACACATTGCTTTTTCAGATTTCATATATTTTGCAGCTGCCACATCCTCAGCAAGGTGATGTGAATGGCCTTCAAAGAATAAAGCTGAAATCACACTCACATATTTGCTACTTAGCTTTTACAGTGTCATCTTGAAGGGCACACACAATATGCTTTATCGAGTCACAGCAATAAGGCTGCACAGATGTCTGACTACATCAAAGTGAGAGAGAGTAAAAGTAAAAGGTAAGCTATGAAGTTGTCTAGATAGGTAATCTTCATGCTTGAAGGTGTTTAACTTCATTCACTATAGCTAAACATTTTTTTTTAAGTATACTTCTACTTTTCCCATACTCGACAATGTAATGGATTTGATGCACTGGTCGGTGCCATAAGAAGCCTGTGTTTCTCTCCCCTGCAGTTCTTCACCATTCTTATCTAAAGCCAGAAAGACCTGAAATTCATGTGTGTTTCAACTTTTTGAATATCAAAACCTGCACAAGACTCAGGCACACAAAGCTTCTTCTCACCCCCAGTATGACACCACAAGGGCCTGACAGTTGGACATTCAAGCAACCAACACTGCATTATGGAGGGAGTGTCATATGTTGCTCCATTTCTCTGAACTTTGGTGGCATTGGCGGGTTGCCGTCGCCAGATAGTACAGCGCTGCATGACGGAATAAATGTCAGTCAAAGTACCGCAGCGCTGAATACTGAAAAATGGCCTGGATGGGAAGGGGGTTTAACACCGCGGATGTCAACTGGTTAAAGTATGTACATTTAGGAATGCATACAGCTTCCTTTCATGACACATTTTTATTAAAGTTTTCAAGAGTTAACAAATAAACATATACATATAGTAAAAAATACAATAATTTCTTAAAACAGTAAGAAAACATAAAACAAAGATGATTTTCAGTGCACACACATACAGAATAGATCAAAAGAATGAATCAACCTATCGTATATGTTAAATGCCACATAATCCAAGATTTCACAGCTTATCAAATTTAGAGAAATTAGAATTATAAGAAGCAAGAATTTGTTCATAGTGCAGGTGTACTAATTGTAGAACTTGATTGAGGTTAGGAGGTTCAGTAGATTGCCAGCCTCTCGCTATCAATAGTTTAGCAGAAAGAAACACGTGTGCAACAATCATTCGATAAGTTACATAGTTAAATCGTTACATAGTATTTGGGGTTGAATAAAGACATACGTCCATCAAGTCCAACCCATATAGGTCCATGCATCATCTCATTCTTAGGGATACTGGTATCCCTGGATATTATGGTCCCTCAAGAAATTGTCCAAACGTTTCTTGAACAAATCTACACTCTTGGCTGAAATCACTGCCATTGGCATTGAGTTCCAGACCTTAACCGCTCTTGCTGTAAAGAACCCTCTTCGCCCATTGTGGTGGATTTTTTTCTCCGCCAACTTTAGGTGGTGGCCTCTAGTCTTTGTAAAGGAGTTAATCTCAAGCAGTTTGTTGCCAATGTTGCTGTCACCATTGAACATCTTGTACATGAATATCATATACCCCCTCAATCTCCTTAATTCCAGCGTAAACATGTTTAAGGTCAGAAGCCTTGTCTCATAGCTCTGGTCCTCCATTCCCCTAATTAGTTTTGTTGCCCTCTGCTGGACTCTCTCCAGTTCAAGGACATCCCTTTTCAGTACCGGCGACCAAAACTGGACCGCGTACTCCAGATGTGGCCAACCAACGATCTATATAGAGGCACAATTATAGACTTGTCCCTGCAATACATCCCCTTCTTAATACAGGACAAGACCCTGCTAGCTTTCTTTACCGCAGCTTGGCACTGCAAGCTACCATTCAATTTGTGGTCTACAATGACCCCCAAATCTTTTTCTATTTCTGACTTCGCTAGCGGCATACCCATGCTTGTATAGCCTATTTATAAGGATTAGGGATCCCCGATTTCAAGATTTAGCAGAGTCAAAGCAGGGTCAGGTTGTAGCTTAATACCTGTGATTTGTTAAACAACATGAAAAAATTGTTTCCAAAAAGTGGTAATACTCTGACAGGACCACCAAATATGGAGTTCCAACCTGACCACAGTGTCGCCAACATAGGTTAGAGCTGTTAGCAGAAAATTGTGCCAATCTATAAGGGGTTAAGTACCACCTAAATGTCACCTTTAGCGATAATTCCCAAAAATTAAAACAGTGTGATGCAGATGACATATATTGTAGAGCCTTTCTCCATTGTGGTATAGTATATGTCTTATTCAAGTCTTGTTCCCACTTAAGTCAAAGACTTGGGTTGGACTTGACCAACCAATGGGTTGGACTTGATGGACCTATGTCTTTATTCAACCCCAAATACTATGTAACTATGTAACTATGTAAGGAAAGGTGATGTCTTAACAAAAAATAGTTTATCTTGGAGGGTATTATAGATTAAAAAATACCTTTCCGTGGATAGGAATGAACCATGGTAAACGTACCATATGGTATCAGAAACCTGTAATTCCATAATGCCACATAATGCCACACTTGAGAAACAAATGTTTAATATGTAAGTATCGAACATATTCTCCTTGTGACAGTGAGTATGCAAAATAGATGTTGAGTATTGCCTCTGTAGAGATAAGACAGCATGGAGATCCCTTGTAAGGACCAGGATCTCAAGGATAAGTTAACCCCCAGGTAAGTAATACTAGGGGATTTCCACACATAAGAGAAAGGAGCGGAGAGTGTGGCTTGAGTTCGAGTATCAATCCCTCGGTTAAGAATATAAGACTTAGTATCATTAACTTTATAGTAAGGGACAGAGGAAAATGTATGTATAAGTTGTTGAACTGCTTCTAGGGAGGAGGTTGGATTCGTTAACATAAAAGTTACATCGTCAGCAAAGAGGTGTATTTTATGTTGTCTATTATTAAATAGGAATCCCGATATTTAGGGTTTAGATCTAATAGATTCAGCAAAATATTCCATAAGTAGGTTAAAGATTAGTGTTGATAAAGGGCATCCCTGGTGTGTACCATTAGTAATATTAAAGGGTCTAGAAACAGCGTTAGAGGTGTATACTTGAGCCGATGGGGAAGAATAAAAGGGCCATTATAGCTGAATACATAGGACTGGAAAAAACACATTTAAAAAGGATGTTATCTAAATCTTGCCAATGTATTCTGTTGAATGCTTTTTCCGCATTGCGGGAAAGCAAATGGGAAGGGATTTTATGCTTTTTGGCCTGATGAATAATGTTATTAATGCATCCAGTTGAATCAGGAGCCTGTCTATCCTTGGCAAAACCAGTTTGGTCAGGTTGGATTAGAAGAATGTTATTTAAATGACCTGCCAGAATCTTAGCGTAGAGCTCAAGATCTGTATTAATTAAGGATATTGGGCAAATGTTTTGAGGGGATGTGGGTTCTTTCCCTGGCTTAGGGATAGTTACAATAAGAGCTTTAAGCATTTGGGTGGAAAATTAGATATGGTCATAGCAGTGTTAAAGATGTTTAAAAACTGTGGGGTAAATATAGTTTTAAAAGTTTTGTAATATTCCATCTGGTTCTGGAGATTTATTTTTAGGACGAGAGTCAATAATCCTAGAAATGTCTTCAGCAGTAAGTGGAGCATTCAAAGCAGATAGCTGGTCAGGGGACAATTAAGGCAAATTGAGATAACATAAGAAATTTGATATGTCAGGGATGGTGGGCTGAAGAACCTCCTTTTATACAGGGATTAATAATATAGGTGGAACTGATCCACTATATCCTGAGGATGTGTGAACTTATGATTAGTTGAGGAGCAAATGAGACGAGAGATTCTTGTGGTGACTCTATTATCTTTGAGTCTTCTAGCTAAAAATGCACCTGCCTTTTTGGCATTAGAATAGTATTACAGTTTCAATCGTCGAGATTGTTTATCAAATTGGTCCAATAAATAAAGCCCCAAGTCATACCTAAGTTGTTTGAGTTCTGCAGAGATTGCTGGCTGAGGATGAGTCTTATTTTGAGCATCCAATCTAGTGATATCAGACAGCAACCCATTCAGACGTTTTGAATTTACCTTCTTATTATATGCGTTTCACTGAATGAGGATACCTCGTATATATGCCTTGTGGGCGGACCATAGAAGAAACGGATTCAAGACCAAGGCTGTTTTGATAGAGAAGTATTCATGTAAGTGGTCTAAGATTTTGGAGACGATGCCAGTCTGTCTGAAAAGGGCTGCATTATTTCTCCAGAAGGAATAAGGTGAAACAACATAGCCATTTTAGATAGGTAATATAACAGGCACATGGTTAGACCATGCAATGGAATTCATTTTAGTTTCAATAAATCTCTGGAGAGTTCGTAGATCAATTAGAAAATTAGAAATAGGTCAATTCTGGAATAAGAGATGTGTACAGTAGAATAAGAAGTATAGTCTCTTTCATTTGCGTGACTGGATCTCCAAACATCGTATAGACCTTCTCATCATATTAGCGAATGAAGAGATGGGGATTTACATTTGTTAGGATTAGTAGAATCAAGAGAGCTTTCAGGTTCTAGTTTGAAATCGCCACATACAATTAGTGAGCCTTGCTTGATCTCAGAGATGATCTTGAACAAACGTAAAGTAAATATGTTGCGCTCGGTCTATGTGAACCAACTACACACTAAAGTGTTAATAAACAAATCTGTGTAAAATTACGACAATCCGTGTGAAAAAATTGATGCAAGTGGATTATTTACATATGACTAGAAGGTTCAACACACAAACATAATGAGAATAATACAAATCAACACTGGAACCTTCAGAATTAGTGCCAGTGATCAACCTCAATGGTTCGGCATGTATATCTCAAACATGCGAACCTATGGCTAGCAGGTGTAGTAAAACAACACAGAAAACTTAAATTTAAACCGTGATATTAATTCAAGCTGTGAACAAACTTTGTGAAGGAAGGAGGGGCGGTGGCCCTCCAATACTCCTTAAAAAAAACAACAAAAAACGTGCAAATAAATCAACACTCTAAAATAATAACAGCAAAGAAACTGACATTTCAAGGGGCATGTATCATTACATGCATATCCAACAAACAGCACTTAAGAAAGGGCAACTTCCCTCTCTCAGTGACACTTGATAAATCTGTCCGGCAGTCCTCCAAACATTCACTGACAATTCCCCAGGAAGGGCTCCTTGTTAAAAAGGTCTTTTAAGTTCTGGTTTTCCAACCCCTTCTAATGTCTCCCTGTCAAGTACTAAATTTGCCCCTAGTCTTGCGAACTTATTTATGGCAAAATGGAGAATGGTGTTTTAAACACTAGAAAAAATGAATTTTAAAATGAAAATAATTTCTCATACAGTTGGGCTCTTATAGAGGATCTTATTAAGATTATAAACTCACCGAAACCGATTATTAATATTCCCCTCCGCTGTAATGAATACAATGAGATTTGGCTGTAATCTGTCCTGGATAACAATAAAATCAGCCCCCTTATTAACAAACACTCATGGATAGAAATAAATAATGGTATATTGTAATTGTAACTCATATATTGCAAACTTTGCCATAGACCTGAAAGAAAGTAGCTGCCTTTATTTTTATTTATTTTTTCTTAGACTGTTTCAGTCGGGACCTTATGCCGATCACTCGGTAAGCGGCACTCATGAAAATGAGAGCCCAATCCGAAACAGTCTTTTTATTAACCATGCCCTATATATGAGTTTCCAATCCTATGTGTCTCATCCATGACCTTTTAAATGTATTGTATTAAGTCCTTCTATCCAATACGTTAGATATAATGTTGTTTCTTATTTACTAAGTCCGCTAATGGAGATTTTTATACTGTAAACCTCCCCACACAGAAGAAAATATAATTATTGTTGCCTTTTGATTTATATTTAGTCCTTCTATTTTAATATGCTAGATATAGTGTCGTTTTAAAACTATTAAGTCTGTTAATGGAGAGCTTTATATCGTAAACCTCCCCACACAGAAGAAAATAGAATTATAGGTATAGGTGTGTAATGTCTATATGCGCACACCAAATACATTTGACTTGTTCGATTTAATAGATTGGATATGCCTGTGGAATTCCCGTACAGTAGAGCTATGCATTACTAAGTGGCACGAGCGCCTACAGTTATACATTATACATTTACCATTATCCCCTATTTGGATATAGCCCAATTGGAGCTTATTCTGTACCAGAATGTGGAATTTTCGATCAGGTGTAATCGATGTTGTTGATTGTATTTGACAGACAGAGATTGGACAGTTTTTAAATAAATTACTAGTGGGAGGTGAAGACAGGATTCCTTTTTGAGAAAGTAATTGAACGAAACATGTCAAAGGAAAACCTGCCTTCATCTCCCTTAGCTGAGTGCTGCTAACGCTCAAAAGCTCGATTTTTTTCGTTGTTTCCGTGAACGCCGCCATTCCGGGCAGCGAGGGATCAGGTGACAGAAGGAGAGATCCACGCCGGTACTTGACAAGGAGACATTAGAAGGGGTTGGAAAACCAGAACTTAAAAGACCTTTTTAACAAGGAGCCCCTCCTGGGGAATTGTCAGTGAATGTTTGGAGGACTGCCGGACAGATTGATCAAGTGTCACTGAGAGGGGGCGTGGCTTACGCATGGCGCTGAGCGGTCGCACTTGAGCAGAGCTCCCGATATAGCCCTCGAAAAATTGCCGTTTTATCCGCTAAATCATCCCTCGCATCTCCACCCTGTTGAGCTGTATCATGGGTGAGAAAAGGTCAGCGATCCTCGGGCTCAAAAAAGGCCTCGGGCACCTTGAAAAGGTATCTCATCGCAGACACGAGACCTTCCCAGGCCTCCTCCTTGCGGACGTCCATGCGGCAAGAGCCTGCGGCCTGAACGGAAGAACAGACACCTCCGGGCATGCCGAGGTCTCCAGATTTCACGGGCTCCACAAGTGAGTCGGAACCCCCTTCTCCAATGCCACTACAGGAGGATCTGCAAGTGTCGGAGGCAATGAAAGACCTCCCCACGAAAGCGGACCTAGCCCACATGTTCCAGGTGCTAGAATCGTCCCTCAAACAGGATTTATCCAACATGAGGTCGGATCTCTCACATATCCTGACGAGGGTGGAAGATGCTGAGACCCAGATAGATGACCATGAGATGGCCATAAGGGATCTCCGGGATGCACACCGTCAGATGGCGTTGTCGCAGCGTAACCTCATGTATAAAGTGGAAGACCAAGAGAACCGCAACCGCCGAAATAACTTGAGGATACGGGGCCTGCCAGAGGCTACGACGGACTCTGATCTAGTGGCCTCCCTTCAAGGCATATTCAACACCGTGTTGGGGAGGCCGGTATCTACTCCTATATGCTTTGATAGGGCGCACAGGGCCCTACGGCCGTGTAATCTCTCTGACACGGCACCCCGGCATGTTATCTGTCGGTTTCACAACTATGGAGACAAGGAGGCAGTGTCTAGAAAACTGAAAGGAATGTCGGCCATTGATTTTGACGGGGCACAACTCCACATCTACTCGGACCTGGCCCGCGAGACGCTGGAGAGAAGAAGAGCTTTGCGCCCCCTACTGGATCGCCTCCGACAGGCAGAGATCGTCTACCGCTGGGGTTTTCCAGCCAGCCTGATTGCATGCAAGGGGGGCAGATCGGCGGTCTTGCGCTTCCCAGAAGATTTGGATGCCTTCTGCTCGGATCTAAACATCCCGGTGCCTGATTTACCCGGATGGGTCTGCATGGTACCGAATCCCCCCACCGAAGCAGCAAGCAATTGGCGCACTCCCTCAAAGAAGAGGAGATCTGGGAGACAGGAAGCGCCAGCAGGACATGGGTGAGATTGTTCCACTGCACTTTCACTTACCTATCAATATAATTTGATACGCTTTACTGCGCAGTTCTGGTGGTTGCTGGAGCACTTGCCCTGAGCATAGGGTGGACGCTCTCCTGGCTACAGTTATAATGCGGAATTTTGAATGTTTTACTTTACTCCTACTTTTATCTAATTCGTTCTGGATTTTTACGTTTTACGGTTACGGTTTTTGCTTCATACGGCATCAGTTATCCTTAAGCGGTTGATGCAATACGCATCTTTGGTTCCTGGACATAGGGCAGCGGACTCTGGTATGCTCCTGAAGTGTTAGAGTGGACACACCATCGTTCGGTTTCCCTGCTTTTTCATGTACCCCCCCTGAAGGCACCCAGCTGCCGGGCTCCATTTCCATGACAAATGGGACCCGCACAGCGGTACTTATGTACTTGCTGTGTGGGCGTGTGAGGTTGACGGCATTGTTGGCCGCGGTCACCCTCTGGTAGTTATGTTGTTATATATGTGCTTGGCTTTTTTACATGTCTGTATTGGTTACCCTCCTGCCCCGCCCCTTCCTACCCGTCCCCACCTGTGACCCCCCCTTCCCATGTAGGACGATTGTTATATTTCACATTACGTGGCACCTGGGAGGTGCTCCTGCTTTACCATGGCAACTGTGACCCTAACCTCTTATAATGTAAGAGGACTAAACACACCTGCTAAACGCCATCAGATTTTAAAAGAATTACACCGACTTTCAAGTGATTTAGTGTTCCTTCAAGAGACGCACCTGTCCCTCTCCACCAATATGCGACTGCACTCATATAGGTACCCCACCTGGTTCTATAGTCTATCGGACTCTAATCGAGCTAGGGGAGTTGCCATTGGTGTTCGCAGGGGCACTCCTTTTGTGCTTTCCTAAATGAAAGTAGATGATAGAGGCAGGTTTATATTTTTGAGGGGTAGTCTCGGCAACATACCTTGCACATTGGCGTGTATTTACTGTCCCAACCAGCATCAGGTGGGCTTTTTGTCCAAGACGCTCACTAGCCTCCTAGATTTTGCCTCTGGGGTATTGCTGGTAGGAGGGGACTTTAATATCGCGCTAGACCCCTACCTAGATGTCTCCTCGTGGCACACGGCAATATCCTACAGACAACTGTCTCTACTCAATTCCAAACTGCATAAAGCGCAACTCATTGACACGTGGCGGTATAGACATCCCACGGATAAGGACTTCTCCCATCATTCGGCAACTCATAAGATTTATTCACGAATAGATATGATATTCATAGACCATCACCATCTACATCTGGTGCAATCCGCCTCGATAGCCACGAGGACGATCTCTGACCACTCCCCGGTTCTGGCTTCCCTCTCCTGGCCATCCCTGCCTACTACATCCTATAATTGGAAATTAAATGACTATCTCTTACAGTGCCCTATAGCCCGGGCACAGCTGGAAGAGGATATAAAGTGCTATTTTCAACAGAACAATATACATGATGCTTCTCCAGCGGTGGTTTGGGAGGCTCACAAGGTGGTAGTGAGAGGGAAGTTAATAGAACTGGGTTCCAGGAAAAAGAAGGAGTCGGAAAGTACGTTGCAATCTTTACTAACACAAATTCAGTCCTTGGAATGCCTTCATAAGCATTCTTTACGAATGGAACATTTGCAGGCACTCCAAAGCTGTAGGGAAGATCTGAAGAAACTATTAGATCAGAAAACGGCCCAAAATTAATGTGGCTGCGTCAAAGGGCATATGCTGAAGGAAACAAACCGGGGAAATCCTTAGCTAGATCACTGCGTATCAAACAGACAGCTACATATATTCCCAAAATTAAAGCCCCAGGAGACAAGATGATGCATCTCTCCCAGGATATAGCCAAAGTGTTTTGCGACTACTACAGCACCCTATATAACGTGGCAGAGGCACATACGCACACCGCAGATACCCTTCAGCTTAGGAAAACACTGATAGATAAGTACCTGCATAATGCACGTCTCCCGACGCTTCCAGTGGAAGAGTTGGAAGCGATGGAAGCGGACTTCACAGTAGAAGAGTTCACGAACGCATTACACTCGATGGCTACGGGCAAAGCACCGGGGCCAGATGGGTTTACCCTTCAATATTATCGCACCTTTAAAGAAATCTTATTGCCCCACCTCAACAATTACGCTAACTCCCTCGCCTCTGGAGGGCACTTGCGCACTGAAACCACCCTGGCCCATATAACTGTGCTGCCCAAACCGGAGAAAGACCCCCACCTGCTGCCCTAGTTACAGGCCTATATCGTTATTGAACGTGGATGTTAAATTATACTCTAAGGTTCTAGCACTTCGTCTCCAACCCCTGCTACCTAAATTTGTATCATCAGATCAGACTGGATTCATCCCGGGTCGGGAAGCTAGGGATAATTCCCTGCGCACCCTACATGTCGTTTCATTGGCCCGGAGGATGTCTCAGGCCACTCTTCTGCTGTCAACGGATGCAGAAAAAGCGTTCGATAGAGTGGTCTGGGACTTCAAGCTGGCGACGTTGAGAGTTATGGGGTTGCGCACGGGTATGATGTCCAGGATTGCTGCGCTGTATCAAGACCCAACCGCCAGAGTACGAATTAATGGAGTACTCCGCCCGCCATTCTCTCTGGGGAATGGCACCAGACAGGGATGCCCGCTGTCACCTTTGTTATTTGCCATTTCCCTGGAGCCATTCCTGTCTTCCATAACTCATAACCCTAATATCCAAGGGGTGCAGGTGGGGCCTAGAGAACATAAGTATGCTGCTTACGCGGACGATATATTGTTTTACGTTAGGAATCCCCGAATTACCCTCCCGAACTTGCTAGAGGCATTGAAGGAATACAATTTGGTATCCCACTTTAAAATCAACTTATCAAAATCTACCATACTCAATTTAACTGTCCCCCCTACAGAAGCCAGAACATTACAAGCTAGTTTCCCGTTTACTTGGCAGTCGCACTCCTTGAAATGCCTGGGTATTTATTACACGCCTCGCCTACGGGATATGTTTAAATACAACTACATGCCCCTATTGAATAACATCAGAGCTGACCTGAGACGATGGTCTCCACTGTACCACTCCTGGTTGGGCAGAGTGAACGCCATTAAAATGAATGTGTTGCCGAGACTCCTCTTTCTGTTCCAGATGTTACCTATGGACGTCCCACCTTCTTATTTTAACATACTTCAGTCAATGGTCTCTAGATTTATCTGGAGACACAAGAAGGCTAGAATATCGTATGATGTCTTGATTAGACCTAAATCACTGGGTGGGATTTCCCTCCCGGATTTCAGGCGATATTACAGAGCGGCATCCTTGGCCAGACTCATAGACTGGCATTACGCTGGGGTACAAAGTTGTGGGTTCAGATGGAGCAGTCCATTAGCCAAGCGAACTTGTGTAAGATGCGCTGGATCCCGAAGAGCTACAGACAATTGTCCAAAGACACGCACCCTCTGACGCACACGTCACTATCCATCTGGGACGCACTTCACTTTAAACAGAACTGGTCTTACAACCCCCCCTTGATGCCTTGGGGCACAATTACTTCCTGCCAGGACTCTTAGACAAAGGATACCAAAAGTTGACACACACAGACTCAGAACTTTTACTGCACCAGGTCATACAGGACGGGAAAATCAAACCCCTGTCTACCCTCTATAACTTGCCCAGGCCCTCATTCATGGACGTATGGAGGTATAGACAACTGACACACTTTATACAACTACTCCCTACTGCTTTAAGATCCACTCAAGAACTGAACCCATTGGAGCTCCTCTTTCCCATGGGCACCACCCCTACTAACTGTGTCTCTTCGCTATATGCTACCCTGTCACGCCTCGACATTACGTCTGCACCACCCTACCTGGCAAGCTGGGAGGCGGAGCTGGGCAGCCCACTTACTGAGCAACGTAGGTCTAGAGTGTTGGCCTTCTCGAAGGGGGTGCCCAGGTCCGCACATATACAGGAACTTCATTACAAACTACTAGGTAGATGGTATTACACACCCCAAAGAATCCATCAAATAGATAAGTCGGTATTCCTGCTATGTTGGAGAGGTTGTGGAGAGGTAGCTTCGCATGCGCACATCTGGTGGAGTTGCCCCAAAATTACACAATATTGGAAAGAGGTAGCGGATGAAATATATCATATACAGGGTGTAGAAATACCGATAGAACCATTTGAGATGTTGTTCCATGGATCTGGGGGCTCCATGGGCCGTTATGCTAGATCCATTACACCACATTTGTTAAACGCGGCCAAAGTTTTGATTCCAGCCAATTGGAGGTGCACAACTGCTCCCACCTTGTTGGACTGGTTGAACAAGGTGGAACAACTTTACTGTTTAGAAGAACTCACCCTCAACAGTCCAGAGCAGAAGGAGCGTCTCAAAAAAACATGGGCTTGCTGGTTAGCGTACAAGACGACCCCCACATACCTCTCCAAGAGGGCACAGTCCGGGGTATAAGAGGTACACATGTCGATCCCATATCAGGGTACGCGAGAGTCTCAGTGATGGGGCATGGGGACTCAGGCAGTTGAATGGTTGAGCATACAAGGTCACAGAGCTTTGATTCTATGGCTTAAGCCACATACCTTTCGCTTATGTGAGACATGATCCTACATCTTCCTCCTCCCCCGCATACCCTATGTCTGTCTTCGTCTTCCATCCTCCCTCACCAGTCACTCCCCCTTCCAACTCCCCTAGATCAAACCTAGAAGAACTTTAGTCTCTTACTTCAGGACATAACCTCAGGGTTGGAAAGACAGGTATTGCAGCTAGTCCTGCTGAGTGTAATGTGATCCCCTTATTGTCAATTGTCTTCCCTTGTACGTAAGCTTGTGTAATGTATTTTTCTTTTGTTTTCTTGTTTGAAAAATGTGTTCAATAAAAACTTATTATAAAAAAAAAGTGTCACTGAGAGAGGGAAGTTGCCCTTTCTTAAGTGATGTTCGTTGGATATGCATGTAATGATACATGCCCCTTGAAATGTCAGTTTCTTTTATGTTATTATTTTAGAGTTTTGATTTATTTGCACGTTTTTTGTGTGTTTTTTTAAAGGAGTATTGGAGGGCCATTACAGAGCCCCTCCTTCCTTCACAAAGTTTGTTCACAGCTTGAATTAATATCACGGTTTAAATTTAAGTTTTCTGTGTTGTTTTACTACACCTGCTAGCCATAGGTTCGCATGTTTGAGATATACATGCCGAACCATTGAGGTTGATCACTGGCACTAATTCTGAAGGTTCCAGTGTTGATTTGTATTATTCTCATTATGTTTGTGTGCTGAACCTTCTAGTCATATGTAAATAATCCACTTGAATCAATTTTTTCACACGGATTGTCGTAATTTTACACAGATTTGTTTATTAACACTTTAGTGTGTAGTTGGTTCACATAGACCGAGCGCAACATATTTGCTTTACATTTGTTCACCTATACACATTGTTGTGGCTGGTCCAATCAGGTAGTTAGGCACGCATTCCCAGCGCAGTGATTTCTGTGATATACATGATCTTGAACAAACGATTCAATAATCGTATCTGCACATTAGGAGTATAAAGGTTTACCAATATGTATAATACATTATCAATTAGAGCTACCAAAATAACATATCACCCCACTTGATCAATAATCGACTGTTGTAAGGTAAAGGCAACAGTATTTTTAACAGTTGTCATCACACCTCCTTTCTGTTTATGTGGCAAATTAGAGCAGAACACATTAGGGAAATCTTTGCGGGAACAAGAGGGAACTGCCTCCTCTCTAAAATGGGTCTCCTGAACACACAAAATATCAGCTCCAGAAGATCTGGCTTCTTTCCATAAAGTAGATCGTTTGGCATGGTGATTCAACCCTCTAGCATTTAAAGAAATAAGCTTCAGACCCATGGTTCAGGGTGAAAAATTATATGGTGGTTGAACAACTCATAGTCCCGAGTCAGGGTAAATTAGGATGGTAGGAAGTGAGGAAGGTCCTGCAGTAATGGTAAGTGTGGAGGCATATCTTGATTGAAGACAGGAAAATGGAGAGGCTGCACTGAAGAGAACAAAGGAACAAGAGACAATACAAGACATAACAATGGCATCAACCATAACTGGAAAAAGACAAGAACTTGTCATCCAATAAGGATCTGTAAGCAGTAGTATACTACACAAAGCAATTGGGGTAAATAAACAAGCTGCACATGTACACCATGTACCCTACCTCACTGCGTAGATACTGTGATAAAAAAATAATAATTGTAGACTGGTGGCCAACCATCAAGTCTTGTGTGCATGACCTTTAGCAACACGTTGACAATCCAAGGAGACTTTTCCAGGAACAGGAGTAGATGATATAAGTAAAGTTTCATCCGGAGCGATGTTCCACTGGCATAGTATGTTGGCTCTGTCTTCGAGTGAGGTGATGATATGTGTAGAACCTTTGTTGCTCACGCTGATTTTTGTAGGATAGCCCCAATGGTAGGCGATATTATTGTTGCGGAGAGTTCTGGTAATTGGTGCCAATTGTCTTTGAAAATTGAGAGTGTGCTCGGACAAGTCTGAAAAAATGTTTAGTTTTGAGAACTGCTCAGGCAGGTGCGTCACATTGTGAGCTTGAAGCAGGAAGCGTTCCTCAAGGTAAAAAAAATGTATACGCATGAATACATCACACAGCGTGTTATCAAGGAGAAAATATGGTTTTGCTATTCTGTGAATTCTGTCTATAGTAAGATCAGAATCAGAAATTTCAGAAAGCATAGTGCGTATCAGCTCCTGAGCATAATGGAAGTTCAGATTGTAGAACCGATTCAGGAACACCTCAAATCTTGACGTTGTTATGGCATAATGGGTGCGCGCAATTTTAAAGCATGACATGTTTGGTGTCTATTTACCTGACGTGACCCCATCTTTTTATATTTTACCAAAAATATGGGTGATAAATGGGTGTGGTTACTGGGGGTGTGGCCACTAAAGGGTGTGGCCACTGAGGGTGTGGTCACTGAGGGGCGCTGTAAAGCTTTCTCGCACAGGGCACCTAAAGGCCTAAGGCCGGCCCTGGCCATGCAGCTTGGTAAGATGACACAAATGAAACAGAAGGCATGAACACTGGAAAGGCAGTGGAGGAAAACACAAACTAAACAGGACAGAAATTCCTGAATCAACATCTTAAGGATTACCAGACCATTATTGGGAAAAAAAAAACTAACATACTACCTAATGCACAAAATTGCAACAGCAGATAAAATCAGCAGAACGAGCCTTTGGACAATATTTGATAGTATTGATATTGCAGAAAATGTGCTAATGTTCAAACGGCTCTGTCCAACTACATGTGACCTTGAGTCTGGTCAAACAGGCCCTCTAGAAGTATGCATTATCCACATTAGACTAGCAGTTCAAAATATTTTATAGATACAGGAATCTTCCCACACCAAATGAAGGAAACTATTAGAAGGCCATTGCTTAAAAAGCCTTACTTGGATCCAGAGATCTTGACCAACTACTGACTGTGACGGTAACGCAGTTTGATCCTACCATCCTACCGTCATCAAAAGTTGCAGATAACACTTTAAGTTCACCCTGCACAGAGATTTTTTTTTGCTTGTGGGACAACAATTTCAGACCAGAAAACTGAAAGCAATCATCACTGGGGTTGGTTAACCTTTTACACAAAATAATAGCGGTCACCACATGTTTTAACGAAGACACGCACGCACCAAATTCTATGATAATTCATAAATGTAAGCAATGCCTGTGGTAAACACTGTCCCTTCAAACAAGAATATAACAGGTTTTACAGTATGGTGGCACTCTTCACAGAGACAAGGATACTTTAAGTTCCTATTTAGAGTGTAGAAATAGGCATAATGATTTTAACACATAATGTTTAATAAAATAAATGGTGTAGAAAAATACAGTAAAGCAAAAGGAGAATACGAATGAAAGTACTTAACAAAGTCCTGGGTTCTATGGGTTCGGACAGAATCCAGTATAAAATGGCTCATTCAAAGTAAAGCTTGGCAAAAGTTTGATTCTTGATGTTGCATGATAATTCCTTCTTGATGGTGAACAAGAGCTTCTTCCTGATCCCTTTTGCAGCAGCTTTTTGTGGGCTTCCTGGGGGGTGTCACAAAGCCATTACCCCACCCAATCAGAAAGGTTAGGCGGGTGAAACAGGAGGGCTGAAGTCTCACCTGCCCCTCCCAAACTGTCAGTTTCATAAAATATCAATTTTTGTTATACTCAAATGTTGCCACCTAATAAACAATAGATTATTGTATATTATGAAATTAGCTGTGCATGAATACCAAACTTGAGGTATGCCTTCCTCAGAAGGGGTAATGTGTGTCTCTGGCCTTCTGGACCTCCAATTTTACTAGTGGGGTGAGGTACAGGTCATTTGCTCATTATGAGGCCAAGCCACATTTGTATGTTAACTAGGTCTGTCAAGTGATTAGGTAATTGGGTTCTGGCCTATATAGTGCTTTATGATGCCCCACCATACATGCTATTACAGCTCCTTAAAAGAGGCCTGTATAAATAATGCTGTTGTTTTGGTCATTAGGGTGAATTGAAGCTTTGAAGACTCT
Source organism: Nanorana parkeri (assembly GCF_000935625.1). Lineage (NCBI taxonomy): Eukaryota > Metazoa > Chordata > Amphibia > Anura > Dicroglossidae > Nanorana > Nanorana parkeri. The sequence continues at coordinate 2,071,061 of NW_017306361.1, read as the reverse complement.
CTTAAACAGAACACATATTTAATGGGTGACTGGATTTAATTATAAATAGAAGTGATGAATTTCAACACACCGAGCAGATGATGGAATTTTCTAATTAGGATTGGGATGCCTAGAGCTCATTACCATCATGTAGACTAGTATCAAAGCTCCCCTTTTTAGGAAAGATGATTAATAGGGCAGCAGCTAACAATTTGGAAGCCTGGCTGTCATGTAAAAAATCTTTGAGAAATTTAAATCTGGTTTCAGAAAAACATACAGAACTGGTCTGCCTATTGAATTACCTCGTCATTGCTAGCCACAAGGGAGAATGCTCCATGCTTAACTTCCTTGATCTGTCTGTCACATTTAATACTGAGGACCACAACATTTTCTGGATAGCTTAAAGCTGCTTTGTGGTCCAGAGAGTACAGTGCTAAGCTGGTTCAAATCCTTCTCGCTGGGTTGATCACGAAGGGTCACAGAAGCTCTAGACTCATCCTTTTAACTTCCATTATGTTACTGAGTGCCACAGTGCGCTCTAACGCCAATGTTACCTACCTTATACATGATCCCACTGGGAAGTGACACACAACTCTATCTGTTTTTTAAACCACACAATGGTGATCCTGGGTCCAAGATCAACAATTGCCCTATTGACATGGCAAGAGTGTATGAACTGTAACTGTGGTTGCAACAAGACAAGACAGCAGTGCTTGTAAGTGGAGGGCAGGGGCTAACATTGAAGTGGTAGCAAATATAGTATGTCCAGCTGGTTGAAACCTTGGGAATGCAAATCATATGTTCTCAGACCATGTGTGCAGCCTGGGCATGATCCTAGGTAGTAAACTGTTGATTAAGCAACAGGTATCAGCTACCATCAGGTTTTTCTCCCTCTATCATAGGAATATTACAAGAATCAAACATTTGATGCCAGCAAGGATATGCCAAAATTGTTCCTTGCTTTTGTGTAATGCAGAGTGGATTACTGCAACTCTCTCTATTATAACCCCCCTGGAAATAGCTACATTGCTTGCAGCTGGTACAGAATGCAGCACCCAGGCTACCCATCCACGGACCTCATCATTGTCACATCAACCCAAATATCTGCTCCCTACACTGACTTCCAATCTAATGAAGGATATCATTTAAGATTTGCCTAATTACTGACTGCTCCTCAGAGAAAGGAAACTACATATGCCCAGAATGACCTTAACAATTTTTGAATCTTGTGCATTTTGTCATACAGCATCCATATTATACAACTCACTGCAATTCATTGTCCTGAAAATACCCTCCTTGGAATTATTTCAAAGTAGACTCAAGACACTGTTCACCCGGCATATAGCAACACCTGGCAAAACCTTCTCTTCAAAAGATCTCAACACCGATTTTCAGCTTTCTGTGACCAGGGACAAAAGTGCTAGAAATATTATCATTAATATGTGGTAACTTAAAGTGGACCTTTACCCCCTTTCACTAAAAATCGCATCAGCATGCACCGGTAGTTTATCTACTTCCTGGTCCATTTCTGGCACAAATGATGTAGTGTGCCAAAGTGTTGCATCCTGGGAAGGTTACATCAGCAGAGCATTGCTGGGAATTCTCATCTGTAATCTCACGAGATCTCGGGGAAAGGCATTTTCCTCCCCTGACATGATGTGCATGGTCACATGTGCTAGTCACATGTGCCAGAGTTCCAGGAGCTAAAGGAAGATATAGTGGTCTATTCACTAAGCTGTCGTAGGCAGCCGAGAGAACGACCAACCTGAGGCGAAGTGAGCCGAACTCTGTTCGGCTATTCACTTCAGGCTGGTACGGCTGATTTCAGCCGTATATATCGGCTGAAATCAGCTGTACATCAGGTGGCTTCGGGTCGGCCGAAAATGCTCAGCATGTTCGGCCAACCCGAAGTGCAGAAGGAGTTCGACTCAGCCGATCCAACATCTGTATCGGCTAAGCTGAACCTGCGGCAGGCTACTCGCTGCTGTTCAGTCTATTCTTATAGATGCCAAACAGCAGAGAGTGAATAGCTGAATGCCGCTGAGCTCGGCTGTTCTTCTCGCTCCCTCTGTGGGACCGAGCAGAACAGAAAAATAGTTTAAAAAGTACAAAAAGGACTTCCGGTTCCGGCGCCTGCAGAGCGAGACGCGTATGTGAGGAGCTCCGGGCTTTCGGGACAACTATATCAGCATTTTATATCGGCCAGAGCTGCCGCCGAGCGGTCACGAAAGACTCAACCAGCCTTCATACCCGGTCTCTGCCCATGGACAGATTCGTTATTTCAATTTGCAATAGCTAATAGCAAACTAGCTATTGCACCCGCTCTCTGCTGCTGTCAATCACTAGTGGGGACCTGATGGAGAACTGCAGGTCCCCTCTGCTGATTGACAGCAGCCCTGGACGGGTGCAATAACTAGTTTGCTATTGGCTATTGCAAATTGAAATGGCCAATAGGATTCTAGCAATGCATTCCTATGGTGAAACTTTTTTTTTCTTTTTTTGTATTCTGACGAAAGTATGTACAAATCCCAGGAGCTCCGTGTGCTCCTTACAAATGACAGCTGCCTCCTAATTTTTGAATTTGTCTCTAGTGTAGTCTTGGAGCTCAAAAGTATCGGTACATGTACTCGTACTTGTACCGAGTACTGTACTTGGTATCTGTGCAACCCTAGAAATAAGGTATGCATTTCTTAATTATCTATAAGTATGTATTTGTAGATTGTCATTACTAATCATTTCTAAATGTGTCGTTGTTGTTATTTTAAAGATATGGGTACATTTCCTCTTTAAAAACATTTAACAATCTTGTTCAGATAGATTAAAAAAATAGCACATAATTTTTGCAATACTTAACTTTGTTGGAGAGAATGCTACTTTGGATTCCCTTCAGTGCTGGACAAGTCTGAAGGATTATTCACCAATTCACATGTTCTTTACTTAAGAAGATAATCAGAGTTCAGATTGGCTAAACCCCTCCTTTAACATGTGTCCTTGTTTCTAGACCTTTGGAAATGTAGTTAGCCCTTAAGACAGCCTGGAGAAGCATTTTTCCAGAAAAATAAGCATTTGAGCCATTCTTTAACTTTGTATATATACAGTATATGACCCAGCAAGCTGTTAACACACTCCAGTTGCAATACAGATGCATTTGTTTATTGATGAAAATGCATCATAATGTTTCAGGGTCACGCAGGATCCCCTTCCTCAGGCAGAACATGTGATAAAGAATGCACTCTATGATGTCATAGTGACATCATATTCCTGGCAAAAATTTAAAAATTACATAAGGTAGGTAACACAGTTCAAGAAGTATGCATAACATAAATCATGGTTCTGGGTAAAGTGGCAAAGCACTCCAACAAAGAGAAATAAAACAAAGAACAAAAAACAAAAAATCTCTTCACTATAGGGATTAGCTGTCAACCTGCATGTGCGGGGTCAGTAACAACAATGTAACCCCTGTGTAAACGCTTGGCGGTAATTATGCATGCAAATGCATGTATCACAGATGAATGATGCTATATGACATTAATGAACTCATAGCAATAGCTGTGCATAAAAGGACATGTAAACGCATGTATGAAAGTCACCAAAGCCCATAGTGAATGCTCAAAATACTCAGAACGCGGCCTGATGCCAAGTCACCAGGTAAGGCAAAATAAACATATACTGTAAGTCCAATGATAACCTTACGGACAGCATGGAATGTGGGCTAAAGCGTGTGTCAGTACATAATATACGGAAATATTTGTATATAATAGTTTTTATATAAAACACTGCATGCATTATGGGGAATCTCAAACATGAATACGGTTCTTAAACTGTTGCTCTAAGCTAAGGGATATGTAACAGGGTCTAGAGGAGAGCCCAGGGACAGATGAACAAACAACAAGTGCTATCCCTGTGTACCATGGTGGTTAAAAATACTCCCAAGCTGTGGATGCAGTCCACCCACGGGAGTATGTACTAAATGTATGGGAACAAGCACATAATATCTATGTTGATAATTATTGATCAGGAAGGTAGCAAGGTAGTGTGAGGCTTGTATTCAAGCCCCTGGGGATAACAATGTCAAGTGTATGGATCCAGAATGCCTCACGTTGTAATACGAATTTGTCGTGATTGCCACCCCGGTGTGGTGCAATAACACGCTCAATCTCCATGCCTCGTAACGCATGCGTCTGATGTCAGAGGTTGGCGAAATGAACGGCCAGAGGTTTATTCAGATCCTGATAACGCTTCGGTGCTTTTGGAACCAACGTTTAAACAGATCCATGGTCTTGCCAACATAGGCAAGACTACAGGGGCATTTCAGGAGATAAACACATGATTAGGTATTACAAATGACATACTCCTTAATACAGTACTTTTTACCGTTATGGCGATGGAAGAATGTTTCCCCTATGATGAGTGCACTGCAGATGTTGCATTTGTAACATTTGTAACAACCTGTGCGTTGTGAAATTTTTATGTTTTTTGGGGGATATTTGGACCTAGTGACTGCTTGTACCAGATGGTCTCTGATCGTTCTACTGTGTCGGTAAACCTGAAGAGGTGCCATCTTAATTTGAGGTGTCAAGTGCCTAACTGCCTGTAAAATGTAACAGTTCTTGATCGTGGACCTGCGGACAACATGCGATGCATCGCTAAATCTCTGGACAAATGGAAGTTTGTGCATGATAACGGCTGCCATCCGTTGATCACACTGCACCCACTTTAATTAATTGGAATAAGCGGTCAGGAGTGCAATGGGTTCACGGACCGTCCCCAGGCTCTGCTGTCCCCCATGCAGACGCAGGACCAGCACAGAAGGTCTGTGCACCTCGATCAGAGGGAGATCAGCACACTTCCAATGGCTGATCTCTCTTTCGATCACTGCTTCATCAGACCATATAGCGCCAATGCAATTTTAGAAAATCAAAAGCTTTTCTATGAAAAAAAAGCTTACTGACTATACCTTTTACCTGCTTTTAATAGTCACGGCATGTGTGATAAAATGGGACTTGCATAAAGCATTTCCCTTCCCTCAGCATGTTACCAATAAAATGTCTTATTTAGTAAAGTAAAATGAACTAATGTAGAAATAGCATTTTTTTATTCTGCTCTATGCTATCAATCAGGAAACTAAAGAGGAGGAGATGGGTATAGACACTACAGTGTTTTTTTTTTAGCTTTCAGTCTTGGGCTGCATATTAACTGTTTTCCTATTGCAAGGAAAGGAGGTAAAGTAAGCACAGTGCATAAGCATGGTGTATACAACAGTTTTGATTTTTAAACTATGCCATGCTTTACCCGTAGACCAGAATTTGTTTTTTTCAGTAACACATAGCTCAGTTTAATTATGTTAAGTTAACATGGTAATATGTTACATTAAATCAACATGTGCAAATATATAAGAGATAAATATGCTATTTATTTTTAACCTCAAAAGACACCCTATCATTGATAACAAATTATGTGAAAGCCATAATAGTAAGATTTTTTTATGAGCCAATCATTCTAATCTTGCTTCTAGTGGTTTATAAACTGATTATCTTTTTATGCTGAATAATCAAGAAAAGGTGTGACACATGAATATGAATCATGCCCTAACAACAATCTTCCAGATGAAAGAAAATGCAGAATAAATTGGATATATCTACCAAACTCATCCTTTTAAAGGAAATTTTAATTTGCCTACAATTGTAAAAGTTTTCCACATCACCTCCCACTAATGGAACCCTGACAGTTCTTGAGGTGACCTGGCATTTATCATTGTCATACAATTTCTAACAATGATTTATGAACATTGTGTGTTGTCTTAAATGATCTGATAACAAACACTTTCATCTCACAAAAGGATGCATCAGGTATATTCTTCAACTGAAACATGAATGTCATTACAAAAAGGAGCAATTCATTATATTTATTTATTTATTTAGTTATGCCAAAATGTTCTAGGCTAACCATCATCATGACATGATGATACAAATCACATCTGAGCTGCTGTTTGTATAGTGTAGACGAATGAATTTTTTTATTGTAATATATTTTTAATTTAAGGTATATATTTACATAAACATCCTATTGCGAAAGGATTGCTGAGGACAACAATGCAGGCAAGTAATGCTAACCACAGAACAATTGACTAGCAAGCACTGCTTATCATAATTGGGCCATGTCGGCATTAGCTACAAAGTAATAACAAGCACTTTCAAACAATGAAAATGATCATTATGGCACACATATTGGAGAATATCTGTGGCTGTTCAGAGATTGTTTAAAGGTAATGATCTCTAAAACATGTGTGGACTGCATCTGTAGGCACACCAAGTTAAAAATATCCTGGTGCCAGTTTAAAGAAGAACAGATAGGTCTCTTAATGTCAATCCTGGTGACAAATTTGCCTGTTTCACATTCAAAGAAATTCAAGCTCTTGGGAGTAGGGCAGCAGCATTGTTTTGCTAGGTAAGAAATCAATGTATCTTTGTGGAGTCAGACAGAGAGGGGAGGGGGGATAGGTGGAGTTCTGTAGTCCAGCAGACAGGGATGGCAATGCTGTTTTTGAGATTTCATTGCAGTAAAAATACTGTGTTGTTAACTCAAACAGGAAGTTAGGAGTACTATGGATTCCTGGCAGATCAACAGGTATTTTTCTACACTTGCAGCGAAAGGTGTAGGTATTGCAGAGATGTACTGATTTATGTATTTTATTTTGTCACGCTGATTCATACTTCAAGGTGTATCTAAATCCAAAACTGAAAACATACTATATAGCAGCTTACCAGTCTGTAGATGTAGTGATTGCATTAGTTTCCCTTTTTTGCTTTTTTTTCACTTTATTTTTACCCTGTCATCCTAGAATATGAATTTTTCTAGCACATGATTGGATGATTGAAGTTAGCAGCATTGATCTAAGTGAACATTCAATTATTTTAGTAATGCAACCAATCTGCACATGTATTGAAATATGAGGGATATGCATTGCTCTTTCAGTATGATGACATATTTAAAAATGCTTCAGTTACAAGACAAAGTGTTTCTTTCAGATAGGAAAAACCTAGTTGTAGGTCATAACCTAATGTTAAAAAAGTATATTTTAAATGCTTTAAAAACATAACTTCTTTCAGCAATTAACAGATTCCATCTGGTAGTGGCTGACAATAGACCCCCTTGTGTTATACAATACACTGTCTCCAGAATGGACCTTTATAAGGTCAACATGTTTTGTGATTGGCTACTGGAAAGTTACCAGAAGCCTTTATCTGTATCTATTGATTCTTAAGTGGTGGAGTGGTTTCTAAATCTTAGGCTTTTATGTACTCCTTATTTATCCTTCGGGTTACTTGTATTAAAAAGAAATGCCCTTTTTGGGTTATTTATCAAAAGTCTTATTGTCAGGGTACTTCAGTCAGCACCCGTAGTAAGGCTACTGTCTGGATCGCTGCATGAGCTGATTCACATGTGCTACAGTTCCAATATTGCACATGAAGTGCATGCACGAAAACAATGCACACATCATGCACCATATCTTCAGCTGTATCCGGCATTTGTGACCCTGTCTCTGATACCTGTTTGACCTGGCTTGATTTCTGACTCTGCTGCTTGCTGCCTGCCTTGTGATCTTGGCCAGTCCTCTGACCATTCTTCCATCTCCTGATTTGGTACCACTGTGCTCACAAGTGTATGACCCGGCCCTCTCCCGACATCGCATTTGCCTCCCGGTTCTGTACAAGTCTACTTCTGGCATCCAGTAGTCAGAACCATCATCTCCGGTGTGTCAAGTATCCACATCAGCTCGTGCTCCTCCCTGTCTGTACAACTGCTGTCCCATCTCCAGTGGGGCTCAGATGAGAGATGCAAGGGGAGGCCTTCCTCATCATTTCAGGCTCACATCACGGTACATGACACTTATAATGCCTAAGCCAAGGTACCCTAACCACAACCGTCACCACTCCATCCTGTCTATTGACATATCATGTCTTGAC
>NW_017306361.1:2053347-2062276 GCF_000935625.1 Nanorana parkeri | reverse complement strand
ATATATATATATATACAAACTAATGCAGCTCTATAAGCATTAATACATCACTCAATGCATTTTTAAATGTAAACAGTACAAGAACCTGAATTTGACCTGGAACTAGCCTATTGCACTCCCTGTACAGCATAGGTGGAGTGTGGGAAGAAAAGGCAGTATAATCATCCATTCAGTTCATGTTCTGATAATAAGCACGATGATAGGAAGAGAAAGCAAAGTAGCAGAGAGATTAGCTCATTACTGTGTTCCTTTTCCTTTCAGAATGACCTTGGCTCATAGGAAATAGGTTTTATAATGCTGACCATCTTACTGAGGACATCTAGTAGCATAAAAAAGTACTGGGGGGATCTCTGGATTAGAGAGGAACATTGCAGCAATATTGTTATTTTGAATGGACTATTCATATTTTCCTCTTATTTTTGGCTAGAGTTTTGCTGAATTAAAAAAAATGCTCAAAGAGAACAAAACGTGAAAGATGGAATAAAAATGGTTATGCAACATTTACATACAGATTTTCTCATCTGGAAAAAAGCATTATGATTGTTCATTGGTTTATTTCAAAGAACACAACAAAGATGCTAGAGTCTGCTTTTAGTCAGATTCTAACAGCTTAGAAACGCCTATTCGTTGTTTGCATTGGAGGGATGGTAAGCTGCCACAATTCTAGAGCAAAAGAAAGTAATAGGGAAAAAGCTAAGATTTTGATGCCTGTGTTGGGAATATTAAAAAGCAATTTCTTCACAATGCTTATAAATGCAGAGATAAAAGAGGGATAGTTTTAAAGTGTTTTTACTGCTTATTAAGAATATGTAAATGCTTCAGTGTGCATGATCTGGGCAGTGGGCACAGGTTCACTTTAAGGAGTCAGTTTCTACAGGGACACATAAGGAATTGTGCCTTTTTTTATATGTTTCTTAATGTCTAACTCCAATGGCAATGTGTAACATCGATTGAACAGAGAGCAAAATCCTGCTATGTCCTTACAAAATCACAATAATGAAAAAAAATGTTGCTAACAATTTTATGGTATTGTGCTTTTGCTAATCTCAGAGATTGTGTAAGGCACATTAGTGTAGCTGCGTATACTGATTTTTTATTCGAGTCATAGGCATGCCGTTTCATGTTGAATTTGTGCACAAGCCATAAATTATATAAAATCACTGTAAGTGCCTTCAAGCTGTGATCAAAAATTGAGACTTAAATTAAGTGTGTATTTAGATATATTAAAGTAAATGAAAATGTAATGAAATAATAAAATATAATACCATAATTTTTTTGTAATCCAGATATTGATTTTTTTTTAAATAAACCAAACATAAGGTGTATTCTACATATTTTATATTCATAACATAAATAACATAATGACTTAACATAATATAACACAATCCAGCTCATGCTGTTCCTAAGCTGTTTCACTTTATGCGGCCATTGTTTAGGCAGCTTTCTCCTTTGAAGGTTTCATAAAACTATTATTACCTGCAGGAAAAAGCAACACTAAACTCCACTCCTGACATGTAAAGATGATGTATAAAGCATCCTGTGCACATTTATCAACCAGGATAAATGTAAAATAAACGACAAAATTATTTTAAGAATTTTTAGAAAAAAACAATAAGTATTTTTCTTTTTTTTAAAAGTAGAATAAAAAAATCACTAAAAAATGGTCAGACTTACCTGGTATTAACTTTTCCTTTAAATGGTCTTTTTAAAAAGTGGGCCCAGGCTTAAGTTCCTCATGCAACTTTCTCTTATCTAAGGAGGTTGTACAAAAAGAACTGAAACGTCTACCTCTAAAGTATTGTGAGATTACAGCATTACCTCTTATAACAGAAGGTATTTTCATGTCCTCCCACCCAGAACAAAACCTCAAAACAAGGAGCTCAATCTCTGTTTATGGGTAAGTGGGCAGAATCATGTAACTCATCATGTGTGAATACCTTCTGTTATTTCTACACAAAGAACAACCAAGTTGCACGTTTTCTGTTGTTGTCATCTGGCAAATAAAGACCATATTGCATCAGAGTTGTTACGCAAGATTAAATCATTAATTTGCATTGTTTGAGTTTGCTATGAGCTTTAGTGTTTTGGTAAATTACATACCAAGTTTTATATGCAACTTGTAACATAAAATAAATATTTGTATATGGGATAATTTGTCATTTGTTGAAGCAATGTAGTTCATCGGTAAGAGCAGTAAAAAGTGCTGTTATTCCTAAACTTGTCATAAAGTATTAAGCTGGTACATTCATCTCTGGCCAAAGCCTGGCTTTATAAATCTTCATAGTTTCAGAAGAATGATAAATATGACATTTGGGGCTCATTTATGCAGGGGTAAATAGTGTCTATTTATGACACACTGTCGATGTACCTGTGGACACAGAGTAGATGAGGGGGCTTCTCCCATCCAACATACCTGCAAGTGGTGACAGGGAATGTGAGAATGCAGAGGGGCACTAGTGCTGGTGCTGCAAGCAGTACTAGATCTGTGTTGCTGTTGGGTGTGTGGACCAAATGACTGTAGACCATTAGGCAGGAACAAGACGCAGGGACACAGAGGTCCTGGAGAAGCAGACAGGAACGTAGTTGGGACACAAGCAGAGGTCAGCAACAGTTGGTTTGCGAGGTACCAAATCGGAAGGCAAAAGCAGAATCCGGAGCAGTGATGTACCAAATCAGGGAGCAGGATCGACATTGAAGATACAAGATGAGGTTGGTGACAGCGGGGCAGCAGAGGTACAAGGCAGAATGCAGTAAACAGAGTCAAATAGGCAGGCTGAGATCACAACAGGTAGCCAAGCAGAGTTATATAAAAGAAAGCATAATTAGCAGGCCAGGTCACAGGTAATCAGGAACTACTTAAGGCCCCTTTCACACGTGTTGTCTGATCAGGTTCACCTGCCAGTTTTTCAGGTAGACCCAATTAGATGCCCATTGCTAGTCTATGAGCAGTTGGAAAGACCCCCTACTCTGGCCAGGTCTGATAAAAAAACATAACCCATAGCCAAATTCTCTTGGCTGAATTACAGGATTCCACTTCTGAATTTTTTCGTCTTAACTTGGGCTCTGTTACCTCTCCTGCGGTTTTATGGGCGGCCTACAAAAGTGTTATGCGGGGCCATTTTACTTGTATATCCTCTAGATGTAAGAGGGAGCGGTTACAACAATTAAAGCTACTGGAATCAACATTTGATCAGGCCTCTGCCCAATTCAAGAGCTCTCCTACTTCGGCTCACCTGGCCGCTTTTACCAATGCTCGTAACGATCTAAATATATGTTTAAACGTGGACTCTGAACCGATCATGCGTTGGTCAAATCAAAAATGTTATGCTAAAGCGGATAAACCTAATTCCTTGTTAGACACAAAAATTAAGAGTGCTAGATCCAAAACCCCGCCCAATTACCTTAAAGACTAGGTCAAATACGATCACCAGTAATACGATCAAAATTCTTGAAGTTTTGTTTCCACCTTTCTAAATTGTACTCAGATCCTTTTCCCCCCTCCCCCTCCCAGATATCGGCTTTTCGGAGAAACGTCACTCTTCCACAATTACCCGACTCTTGCGCCCAAGCTTTGGATGATGATATTACTAAAGAGGAGGTTGTTCAGGCTATTCGTAGTCTCAAAACTGGCAAAAGGGCAGGTCCCAATGGGTTTTCGACACTCTTTTACAAAAAAATGTCAGACTTACTCGTCCCCACCTTGCTAAATTGTTCAATTTCCTCAAAGAAGGGAATAATATTGATTCAAATATGTTGGCAAACGCTTTATAGTACACAAGCCCTTACAAAAAAATTGCATTCAAGCTTTTTCATTTACTGCCATATAGTTTCAGAACACTATTATAAAAATGATTTTCTTAGTAGGCACTTTGTAATATGTTCCTTTAAGCAGTTTTGCGAGAACACATAATATACAAGATTCAAAGAGAGCAGAAAAATACTGTAATGTTTCTTACAAACAATTCATGCATTATGACTTATTCCAATTTGCAATAATAACATGTGCAAATTGAATTGGCACGTTATTACTCTGTTGAAAATTAAATTAATGTATCCTGCGCTTTCAAATATATCACCTACAGTACTGGAACAATGTGTTCTTTTACAGATACAATCAGAACAATTTTGTTTTTCTAGAGTAATGGCTCTGTCTGAGAACACAGGAAAACACTTCAGATTGTTTGGTCATTCACTACACTTTTTTGCAGAGTAGATGTGTTAACATTGTATCTTGTTATGCAGTGAAATCTATGGAAATTAGGAAAGGTATTAGAAAGTTAAGGCACTTTGTTTAGCACAAAGAAGTAAACAGGTTTTCCAGAATTAAAAAAATACCCATAAGGCATTGCTTACTAAAAAAATACATAAAAGCAAAGATAATCATTACGAACATGATTGGTACACTTGCAGTGCCGGTTTACATGAAAATGCAGACATACTGACCTGCTACAGTTTACAATAGTATTCTATAATGCATAGATTGTAGTTCCAGTTTTTAGTGGACATGGAACATTCAAATGCTGCTTTTCTACCTTACGTAAATCACAAATATGGTACACTAAAGAATGTGCATATTAAGAATCTACCTTTGGGTGGAGAAAATGAAATTAAGTGGAACTATAGGCAAATCAAAAGTGACATATATGATGCAGTTTGTCCCTTGCAATAACACAGCAGGTATAAGATTGAAGCTCCACACCACTGATTGCTAGTCCAGATAAAATGTTATACCTGTATAGGGCCAGAGATAAAATAAAGAGGAAGCCAATGTGTTTTGGGGGTGCAAAGATGCCTTCTTCATCAGTGGGAAGAAGACATAACAAAGGAATATCTACACAATAAAATATGTTTAAATAGTTGTTACATAAAATCACTCTGTAAATATAATTCAATATATATGTATTTAATGTTTAATGTCTATTTATTAAATATATATTAAATAAAAAAAAGGATCTACTGTCGAAAAAAGAGATCATGATAAAAAGAGGATTAAAAAAAGTTCAGAACCAATAATAGGTAAAAGTAATAGAAACATTTGTAAAATACAAGAATGTATTAGAACAGAATACAGTAGTAATAGAACATATGTAAAAGAAGGTGACTATCTTAAAACTCTGCTGAATTACTAATCTGAAGCCACAGCAGGTATTCAACATTTATGGAGGTGTTGAATACCAGCTCCTTTACCATTCACTGTGGTTCCTTTCAATAACGGCTACATCATTAAATAGGAGCCAGTGGGAGGAACCACAGCATGCAGTGGGGGAGCAGGAATTCAACATATGTGGAGGTGCCAGTTAACCTTCATGTGGTATTGTTTTAACACATAGACTACCAAAAAGGTAATTATTTACCATCATCTTTGACAGCCTAGGCTTAGTTTATTTTTTCCCCCATGTACTGACATTGTTACTTTTAAAAGAAGTTAAGCAATAGGAGTAGAGTATTAGCCAGGAAAGTAGGAAAAAGGTGGCAATTGAACCTCTTGTATTTCTACCATCACAGATTTACTTTAATATCTGGTTAGTCTGGGAACAAGCTAGTCCTGGTTATTTTTGGAGTCAGATGACAAAAGAAAATATTGATTTCTTGACAGTATGAGTTAATAGGAAGAAGAGAAATCCATCAATGATAACCTTTTCATTGCAAACTGTTAAAGGTGAAAAACTGCTTCTTCTTATTGCGTCTGAAGTAGAATAAAACGGAGGATCGACACGAGACAGACCTTCAAGAAGTAGCTTTATTTCGGCTGGTCGGGAACACACAACAAATCAGGCGCATTCACATAATATGGGCTTGCAGACCCCCTTTTATAAGGTTTTTGGAACAAAATAATTAGATATGTTACCTTGAATTATCTCCAAAATCAGAAAATAATGACATCTGTTTTTTTATATATTTAATTGTACCAAGATCATTAAATGGCTCTTATTCTCTTTGATAGACTCCCTAAGTTGTGTTGGCATTGAACCTACTGTTCATTAACCTAAGGTCCCTATCATGAGCAGAGGACACGTGTTCATTAACCACTTAAAGACCGGGGTGTTAAACCCCCTTCCTGGCCAGGCCATTTTTCAGTATTCAGCGCTGCAGTACTTTGACTGACGTTTATTCCATCATGCAACGTTGTAATTAAATTAATTTTATACCATTTTTGGGGACAGATAGATCTTTCTTTGGTGGTATTTAATCACCACTGGGGTTTTTTATTTTTTACTATATAACAAAAAAATACTGGACAGGATATAACACTCTCCATTCGCATGTAGATGTGGTATTAAATAATATAACTGGAGTTATGGGGATGCGATACAATTTATGGCATATATGCCCTTGACAATAGGAATGGTGCCATTGTCTAGTTAAATTGTTATACTGTACATATGATTTTATACTATTTATTCAGTGTACAATAAACTTTATTTTTTCCCCCATGTACTGACATTGTTACTTTTAAAAGAAGTTAAGCAATAGGAGTAGAGTATTAGCCAGGAAAGTAGGAAAAAGGTGGCAATTGAACCTCTTGTATTTCTACCATCACAGATTTACTTTAATATCTGGTTAGTCTGGGAACAAGCTAGTCCTGGTTATTTTTGGAGTCAGATGACAAAAGAAAATATTGATTTCTTGACAGTATGAGTTAATAGGAAGAAGAGAAATCCATCAATGATAACCTTTTCATTGCAAACTGTTAAAGGTGAAAAACTGCTTCTTCTTATTGCGTCTGAAGTAGAATAAAACGGAGGATCGACACGAGACAGACCTTCAAGAAGTAGCTTTATTTCGGCTGGTCGGGAACACACAACAAATCAGGCGCATTCACATAATATGGGCTTGCAGACCCCCTTTTATAAGGTTTTTGGAACAAAATAATTAGATATGTTACCTTGAATTATCTCCAAAATCAGAAAATAATGACATCTGTTTTTTTATATATTTAATTGTACCAAGATCATTAAATGGCTCTTATTCTCTTTGATAGACTCCCTAAGTTGTGTTGGCATTGAACCTACTGTTCATTAACCTAAGGTCCCTATCATGAGCAGAGGACACGTGTTCATTAACCACTTAAAGACCGGGGTGTTAAACCCCCTTCCTGGCCAGGCCATTTTTCAGTATTCAGCGCTGCAGTACTTTGACTGACGTTTATTCCATCATGCAACGTTGTAATTAAATTAATTTTATACCATTTTTGGGGACAGATAGATCTTTCTTTGGTGGTATTTAATCACCACTGGGGTTTTTTATTTTTTACTATATAACAAAAAAATACTGGACAGGATATAACACTCTCCATTCGCATGTAGATGTGGTATTAAATAATATAACTGGAGTTATGGGGATGCGATACAATTTATGGCATATATGCCCTTGACAATAGGAATGGTGCCATTGTCTAGTTAAATTGTTATACTGTACATATGATTTTATACTATTTATTCAGTGTACAATAAACTTTATATTTTTTTATAAAAATGTATCCATGCAGTGATTGTATATCTCTCTTTAAACCCCTGTTATCTGCCTGTTGCAATTGATTATAAATGAAGGGGCAAAGGTTGCATCAGGAGACCGCTGTGATAGCGATTCATAGGTGTGTTCTTAACAAAAAAAGTACCCTAACTTTTGAAAAAAAACCTGTTTCCTTATGAAATGTTATGAAACTTTTATTATCATCCCAATTTTTTGTAAAATATAAAAGACGGGGTCACGTCGGGTAAATAACCATCAAACATGTTATGCCTTAAAATTGTCCGTGCCCACGAAATCGCAGAAAACTACCACAACCAAAATTGTCCATAGGCGATGCTTTAAAAGCTCTTACTGCTCATCAGTTTAGTGTTATCTGTGATTAATGTTCCTAAAATTATTGCTCCCACTCCAACATTTGCTGTGATATGTAATATGTGCGGCACTTAGGTGCACCTGATGCATGTGTAAATGGGGGGGGCGGGGGACTTTAAAAAAACATTTATTTGTGACTATTTTTTAAGCTTCGTTATTTTTTTATGCTTTCATTTTTTTTAAACTTTTTTTGTACACTTAACTTTATTGGTATCACATAAGGGGGTTAAGCAACCCCCTATGTGATAGCCAATTCACATAATAGGTCCTCTTCATGGAGACATCAGGGGTCTCCAAGACCCCCAATGTCACCTAGGGACCCCCAGAGAAGCTGATGAAGCAGAGACGGCGGGGGACGCTCACCCGCACCTACTACAAATGATCAGGCATCTATTGAGACGCCCGATCACTTGAATGTAAACAGCCATCGCTGGCTGTTTACATTTCTGACAGTTTTCCCACTTGTGTGTGCGCAGAGTGCCGCGCATGAGTGGGGGGAGGGGTAGGACGTCTTAAGACGTTCTTCCGCTCCAATAAGTCTCCCGTCCGCCCGTTCAGGAAAAGCCATGGATGGGAGGTGGTCAAACCAAGGTCAGAAAAGTTGCTAAGACTTTGTCTCTAAACCTCTGCTACCTCAACTCATGTTGTACCTGAACTTTAGTTGACCTCAATCTACAATTAATTTATTTCATAGATAGATAGATAGATAGATAGATAGATAGATAGATAGATAGATAGATAGATAGATAGATATTGATTACACAAATATACTATGTGTATATGTGAATGCAAAACTAAACCGTTTACTTACTCATTATTCTCAACAATACATTGACAGTATGAAGAGATATGTTTTAACTATATCTGCTTAAATGTGCTCAAAGTTATATAAACTATGGAACTGCAAATGCAGTACTTGTGAAGTTTGTGTTTTTTTGTGAAGGAAACTAAGAAAAATTAACGAGTTATTTCAGCTTTTATCTGTCATTACACCATAAAATGCAAGAATAATTCAGTGTTAAATACGTATAGCTATTATAATGAGATACTCTACAGGTTCCTAAGATTATTTAGTTTAACTGAT
>NW_017306361.1:2045475-2053320 GCF_000935625.1 Nanorana parkeri | reverse complement strand
CTACATAGTAGTAGTAGTAGTAATAATAATAATAATAATAATATTAATAATAATAATACATATGTTAATTAATGTCAATGTAAAATATATGTGTTAATATTAAAATTCCACTACACGTCTTATGCTTCTAAATCTTATTCTCTAAGTTATAATAAAGTACAATACAACAAAAATGCAGGCGATAAACTACATAACAAATGCATGATAGGAAAAACATAATGAGGGAGGAGTAAATCAAAGTGATAATCTCAGATTTAATGATGAATATTAAGCTGATTACTGCAACGATAATTCATAATACTCAGTAAAAGAATGGTGCCTTTTTTCAAAGGTGAGAGGTCCAAACTTTGTTTTTTTACAGAATTTGTTATAAAAAAGGAGAATATTAAATGTTTTTCCCACTTCATTGCTTTTTCAAATCCTGGCTTAGGTGGCATTTTTCTCAGGCTTAGCAGACCTCTCTATTTAATAGGTGAGAGGTCAGCTTTTTGTGTGACTTTCCTTGGAAAACACCCAGAAATTCTCTCCACACATTTTAGTATAGCTAAGGCTAAATTCTGAAAACAGGAGTTCATATTTTTTAGTTCATCCTTTGGGCAAAATAAGAATGTTCCTAACAATATTAAAATGTTTCAAATATATTAATCACTTCAGTACCAGTCACTTAAACCCCTTCATCACCAGGCCATTTTTCAGTTTTCAATACTTGAAAAATGTGACAGAGAATAACATCATCATGCAACACTATGCCCAAACTAATTTGATATCACTTTTGTTAGACACATAGAGCCTTCTTTTGGTGGTATTAAATAACCACTTTTTTATTTCATATTATGTAAAGGAAAAAAAGACCAAACAATTCGGAAAAAAAAAACTGTTTCCTTCATTTCTGTTATAAAACACAGCAAAATAAAAAATGCCAGGACAGTACAAAAACCCCTGAAATTACCCCTTTTTGGAAAGGTCATCTGAATTTTTTGGGCACTTTTTTAATGATAAAATATGCTGCTATTGGGGGGATTAAAACATGGATCTCGCTAATTGTGTGCTAAATATTGTGGCTAATTGGGAGGATGGAGATGAAGGGGTTAATATACAGATGTGTAGGATAAGGGAGCTGAAGGTGTTAATATACAGCTCAGAGCAAAAACAGAATGAAGCTGACATATATAGGAGAGCAAATAAAAGAGTTAAAGATTCCAACATTTTTTTGCTGCTGCTACAGCTTTTTTTCACCAGGATTCAATTATTCATCCGTTCTTTCACTCTCCTCTGCCTCTGTTGTAAGAGGAAGATGTGGGCTAGGATATGTAAACATTTCCATGTGATCACTACAATAACCAATCACAGTGCCTGTAGTCTAGAGGCAGCAGGAAACACATTCGCTCGCACACCGGCAGCCACAGAAAGACATACAGCTACATCCTCCTAAACTTGGAGACTGGCCGCTTATTTACAATGGCCCATCTGTAGGAGGTTAAACACCAGGGATATCCTTTCCAAAATCTCTTGTGGCAATAATAAAACTTTAGCCACAGGGGTGTTGCTTGGACTCTGAAAGACCTGGAGTACCCTGAGGATAAAAATACATAAAACATGTCATTACTACACAAACCTCAAGGCCAATAAGATGCAGAATGGGTGCAGAACCAAGCATCAATGAACATGATTTACTTGGTAGAATCAATGCCCTTCCACTAAAGCAAGTGTATTTGCTTAATACATTTTGTGTGCTGGCTTCATTGTTATTAATGTAGAGGAACAAAATGGTGCCGCATGACCAGGGGGGCTGGGGTGGCCACGCACTGCTGACAGTGGGAGAGGCTACAAAGTTTTTTTTCACCAGCCACCCCCCTTACATAACACCTGTTTTTGTTTTTTTAAATCCCATGATTCATACTTTAACTGAAGGTGTCTCCAACATGATCCACGAGCTAGGGTTCCTTTTAATGCTTTCTAGCATCAGCTGCTCCTCTGTCGCATATACTAGCGTTATGATGTGTGCTCGGTCTATTCAGCATTCAATTGTGAGCCAGGCTTCGTGATGACACACTACAGTGAATGTATCATTGACAGACAGTCAATTAATCCAGTAGATCACTGTTGCTGGATTACAGGAGGATTAAAAAAGCAGTGCTGAAGAGTGCAGAATACTGATTTGAAAACTTTTTTTAGACATAAAAGGGGGGGGGGGTTAAAAAATGTACATTAACGTGACTAAACCCTGGAGTTAAATCTTAAAAATGCATGCAAGTACCTTAACTATTAACAATAATGTAGCTTATTTGTGCATCACTCAGCTGTAGATCCTCAAATCATCTCTGAATTTGTGCTGACACCGTCCTTCCTTCTGGAAGGTGGCTACCTTTGGTCCCTGTGTGTGTTGTAAATTAGCCAGGCTCAGCCTCATGATTGACTACAATCTCACTGTCACAGTCTGGGAAATAGGGCACAAGGGAAGGTAGGCTTACAGAGCACATTGGAGTGGGGAGCTGAGGAGACGCCTGCGATGCAAGTCAAAGGGAACTCAGGGACAAGGTGACTGTGCATTACTGGGGACGTGCTGGAGGCGCAGTATCTAAGAAGGGCAAGGTCTTTTATAGATGTGATACTGGGGTTGTTACACTCCTGGAGATACACGCTGTTTTTGACGGGTTCGTCTACCCCACCTGTAACCAAAACTTGTAGCATAAAAGAAAAATTGTGTGTGAACTGTCTTACAGATGAAGGCGGTTCAAGGGTTAACCAATGGTGGGGACAAACCACAATGTTATTTTTTTTACTTTACTTTATTTGATCAAAAACGGACATACAAAAATTGCTGAACACAGAGCTGACAGTTTCCTGTCCAATAATTAAAACCGATGATTAGTCAAACTGACTTCAATCTATTTTTTGGTTGGATATATATGCCCCTTAGTTCGCTGTACATAGATCCCTTAATGGTTATGCAGTCTATTGATTGTGTTGGGGATTTTGATACTAGGGTGCATTTAGTAACGATGGTTAATCACATCCACATGTTTTTATGTTGATTGTAGTTTGATAATACTTTTATTTCTTTGCTAATCCTGTATGTTGCATTTTCTTGAAAGCCGTTGCACAATTCTGTCTTGGATCGACAGTGAGTGAATCTTTTCAGCAAGATTAGGATTTAGTTTGAAAAATACTTTTAATTTAAGCGAAGAGGCTCTTAAGAACGTGGTTTGTGATTTGCTTAATCTTCCTTTTAAATACTGTATATCCTTTTTGGTATAGGATCCAATTTCAAAGATATTAGAATCTATCAAGGAGAAGCCGTTCTATGCCGGTTGCAGTTACTTTTAGCTAGTGCACGTTTAGTTGCACTTGGTTCTTACTGATCATTTAGGAGATTTTACCCACCATGAGGGGTTGTATTGAAGGGTCAATCTAATTCAACAGTGATTGTAATTTAAAGTTTTTGCTAGTTCGTGTTGGAAACGAACAGCAAGTTTACTCACATGACCTCCTGGTCAGTCCTTTGACTTTCCGTTCATGGGTCTCCCCCGAGTGAAGATGTTTGTAGGTTTTAAAAAAGAGAGAGTCACTGGATATCTTTTGGTTTTCCTCGGTTGGTGGGGCATCCAGGTGTTAATGATCCAGACAGACACTAGTGCTGTTATATAAATCCACAGGTTGCTTTTTGTCCAAAAAGAAAAAAAAATGTTTTAGCTGTACAGCAGGCGATCTCTGGGTCATCCAACTGGTCTTTGAGAGCAGCGTCTACGCGTTTCGCCCCTCCTTTATGGGGCTTCGTCAGCTCTGTGTTCAGCAATTTTTGTATGTCCGTTTTTGATCAAATAAAAAAAAACATTGTGGTTTGTCCCCACCAAAGTTCTTTTATAGAGCCTCCAATGGTGAGGATGATTACGCTGCCAGACACCTTCCAGGTTGTGGCCCTTTAGCACACCTGTACAGAGACAGAAGACTAGTTGCAGCACCAAAGTTCTGGATCCAAAGGCAGGCAGGAGAGAAACCTGCACACGGACAGCAGTTTTGAATGCTGAGGGACACAAAGGTAGAAGTCCAAACAATAGTGTGATATGAACACTGGTAAACAACTGGAAGACAGCTACAACACAGATATCTGGAATTCTCTGAAGAGTGAGGCTGAGTGGAACAAGCAGCCACACAGGAGGACAGACTCACAGGTAAAGCTCAGGTGCAAGAGCTCACTGAAGGAAATGATAACAATCCACTTGTTGGACATGCAGGATCTCACTGGGAGCACGAGGGAACCAAAGGACACAGGGAACAACGCAGGTAAGTAACTGTTCGCAGGGATCCAAAGGATAGCGATACACAGAGGGTCCAGCCGAGTGTAAAGACACATTGCTTGAACGCTGAGCAACAAGTGAGCTGAACTCTTAACACAGGGGTTCGGAGTGGATTGACAGGAAGCCGAGCACCTCAGACAGGAGGCAAAACCCAATCACCGCATCACAGCCCAGGGAAGTGTGACACTCATGTTTAGTCTACTCATTTGTATTGAAGTTATAGTCTATCACGGGAGAAAGCTTGGAGCGGTGGCTACTTTGTAACACACACAAGGACCATGGGGAACAAAAGTAGCCACCCTCCAGAAGGAAGGACAGTGTCAGTATCAGTTCAGAGATGATTTGCGGATCTACAGATGAGTAATACACACATAAGATACATTTTTGTTAATAGTTAGGGTACTTGAATGCATTTTTCAGATTTAACTCCTGTGTTTAGTGTCGCTTTAAGTTTTATTTTCAGTATGTATGCTTGTATTTATTCATTGCACTCTTAAAGGGCTTGTTCATTCAACTTTTTTGGTTGAAAAATACCTGACAGGAAGCTAATCCAATTCAGTCCCTATCGGTGATGAAAGGAAAACACATTTGCGATTACAAACTGATTGTTTGTTGCACTCATGAGTTCTGGTTTCCAAATCACCACAGACAGGAAACAGATACATTTTCTGTAAACCCTCTGGGCTGCCTGTGTTTATTTTTTTTGTCATCTATCCTAAGCCTGATGCTGATATACATATTGACCTGCATTATTATAGCAACGCAACATAGGTATGGGCATAGCTGTCCATAGTCTTTTTGCACTGGACAGGTATGTGTAAAAAAGAGGATGAGCAGAGGAAACAGAGTGGGTGAACCATTGTCAAAGCAGAATGATGTTAGCTCAGAGACAACTGGTCTCTTTGGAAAACTACACCTCCTGTGCACATGGAACCCATGTGCCATTTGAACAAGCCAGATTGAAATAGAATGTGCATTAAAGTGGGGAAGACCAGTCTAATCCAACAAGTCCATGCTGGAAAATGCTTTGAAGTCCAGGCAAATTATTAAAAACATATCTGTCAATAAAAGTACTGCTCAAAACTTCATGTCAGTGTGATGATGTGAACATAGAAGGAACTAACATTCACAGTCAGCAAAATTATGTATTTACTAATATGCCTTATGTAGAGATAGATAGATAGATAGATAGATAGATAGATAGATAGATAGATAGATAGATAGATAGAATGTTTATGATAAAATTATATTAGATTTATGATTTTAACATACAGAAAAATGTTCCTTAGCAGCAAGCTCTCAGCAATTGGTAAAATCATAATCCCTAGTGACACATGCAATGATAACAACTGACTTATTTCACTCTCTGCAGCACTTTGTTGCTATAAATGCTGAGTTTAATTAGCAGTACAATATTCAGAGGAGCAAGCAGGTCACCTTTATGTCAGGTTTCCAGCAGTCAGTTCTTTGCTCATTTTCTTAGGATTGCCCTCAGTGCCTTGCTCTTCACATAGAGCCCATGAAGTCAAACATTTCAGGGATTTAAGAGAAAACCCTTTGATTGTGAAGATAATGTGATTATATAGCTATGAGCTTCAAGAGGGTTTTCCAAGTGAATATTTGTAAGGCCTATTTTCTTCTAATTAAGCAATTACAGTTAAGTTCAGAGCATGACACTTATATTTTCATGTTTATCCACTATTGTACAACGTGTTAGTACAGCATATGCTTGAACGGTAATTTTACAGCTCGAGGTGAAAATGTATAAAGGTGGACTGAAGTGCGCTGCTCATGAGGGAATTTTTATGTGTGACACCTAAAAATGAAATGTCAAGTGAACTTAAATATGAGAGGTGTCTGGCTTTGACATCAGCATTGCTTAAACAGTTCTGATGTGCAAGGATCAAAATGAAGAGGTGTACTACACGTTTCAATGTACTGGTTTTCATTGATAATCATCTCTTGTCATCACTTTAAAAGCCATTCTGATACTTTTTATCACCTGAATAACAGCTATGAACTTAGAATGTGGTTGTAAATCGTTACAATTTGTGCTACACATTCAGCATGTTCAGAACATTACTTGTTACATTTTGTTAAATGTGTCAGTTAAAACCCATCTTGGGACAAAAATAATGTTACATTTCAGGTTGTGAAAATAAGTTACTATTAAAGTGCATGCTGAGACCAAAGCTAAAACCTGGCATTTAAAATATCCTACAGCTGCCACTTTGTGTGCACCAAATGCCTTTGTAAAAACAGATATTACCTTGTCAAATCAGTGGCAACAGTATTACCATGCTGCACATAAAGAGTTATTCACAAAATGGTAAAGATTTTGGAGAAGGCAGGAGAAGTGAACAATCTTGGCCAAAATAGCTGATTTGGAAAAATGATCCAATTCAGCTCCATTTCCAGTTCAGCTATGTTGTCCTAGATTGTTCACTTCTCCTGATTTCTCCAAACTCTTTTTGTGGATAACCCTGATAGCCTCTGTAGAGCTTTGGGTGGGACCCAGATGGTTCTTGCACTAAAGGCTGCCAGCAGAAAACTACAGGGTATGGGGGAAGGGGAAAAAAGATCAGGCATCTAGTATGAGGAGAGAGAACTGCAGTGACCAGTCTGTATTACAGGGAAATCCTGCACAGAGGTAAAGTGCAGGCATTCTTGTGGAATTATTGCATAAATCTAAGAAAAATACACAAAAAACACCAAGATTCAAGCACGAATACACATGACACTTATATTAAGATAGTATTTGTTTTGCCTATTACAACTTTTTAATATTAATAGCTCTTCAGCTTGCACTTATATTTTTTTTACACAGATGAACAATGGTATTAAAGATAAATATATTTAGACTGTAGACCAGCTTTTCTCAACCAGCATTCAGTGAAACCTGAAATTTCTCGAGAGGTTTCTAGGGGTTCCCTGATCAAATTAATCTCCTGCTTGACAGCACCTGCATATTTTCAGGGCTGACATTCCATAGAGCCAGAGGCATGGGGACATTGAAGCCTCTCCTCTGGTCTCTCTCTAAGGTAAGTAACCACTTACACCAATCATCTCTTTAGCTTTCTCCACCAATGTAAGGGGAGCCTTTTCTCAATGACCACCAAAGTAAGGGGAAACTTCTCCATATGACCACCAATGTAAGAGGCCCTTTTCTCACCAACCACCAATGATATGGGGTATTTCTCCACTGACTAGGAAAGTAAGAGGGGTATTTCCTCCACTGACCATATTTGCGAGAGGACATTACAATTTTTATGTATTCATTTCTTTTAGGCCATTGCTAATTATATGCTGAATATTTTTTATTTAATTTATGACTATTTCTGGAAAATAATGTCATATAAAGCAGAGGTGTGCAAATTCTCCAGGTATTTCACATTAGTCTAATGCTTATTATATCTACACGTCACTGATCCCTTAAAATGATTTAAAGGGTGGGCAAAAAAGTTGAAAAGCTGCTCTGAACTATATATGCAATAGTTGCATTGTTTAAGGAGCCCTTAAGTTTGTAAAATAAATTTAAATGTGGAGA
>NW_017306361.1:2044316-2045463 GCF_000935625.1 Nanorana parkeri | reverse complement strand
GTATCAACATCAGTGGCAAATGTGCCTGAGCTTTAATATTTATGGTTAATAAGTGTTTTCATTTATTAGCTATGAGCTTAAAGCAGTAAAATGAGCATGGGAATTTACTGAGCTGTGTCTGATTAAAGAAGAATTTTCAGTAATTTTATTCAGTAGTCACTACAATAGATATGTCAAAGGATTATGTTGCTAGCTTATAAAATAGTGTTAGATATATGCAGGTCTAAAGGGATGCTGGGGCTGTTCCCCTGCTATAGAATTGATAAAATTGACAACATGATTCCCCTATAAACTCACTCCACATTGATTAAATTCATTCATATGTAGATGACAATCAGAATTCTTGTGCAATTGAACATGATTGAAAAAGCATGATTGAAAAGTTCATAATTACATAACATGATTTATATAATGGAAGATGATGGAGGGGCTTGATTTTCTCAGATGATGGAGGAGCTTGATTCAGCAGCTAATACAGCCCCTGCAGGGCTGTATTAGCTGCTGGGGGCACGATATCGAGAGAGAGGAACGGTTACCTTACTACGCTGACTGTCAACGTTTTGTTATCTACTCCCAATTTTTTGCGAGGAGTGGTACCCCCGCCATCTCCCGATTGGGTCTGCCTCTACTGGGGTCTTGGGCCTCTTTTCATTTTCTCTCTCCTCTTTCTCCCCTCCTTGCCATTTGCTTTTATTCCTTCACGGTCTGAGCCAGGGTGAACGACTGGGATGCACACAGACTCCAAGGACAACTTCCCTCTTCATCTCCTGAAGAAGCGCTATCTAGTGCGAAACGTTGAGAAAATCAAGCTCCTCCATCATCTTCCATTATATAAATCATGTTATGTAATTATGAACTTTTCAATCATGCTTTTTCAATCATGTTCAATTGCACAAGAATTCTGATTGTCATCTACATATGAATGAATTTAATCAATGTGGAGTGAGTTTATAGGGGAATCATGTTGTCAATTTTATCAATTCTATTTGCTTTTTAATCAATTAAAATATACTTTTTCAAGAAATTCTTGGTGTGCAAGTTGTCAGTCGGCTGCCTAAAAAACCCCAACTTTTCTGACTTTTCGATATACGACTCTCAGGGGTGTTGGCATCCTAAGCCTTGATCCAGGTCACCGTCTTTTCAAATC
>NW_017306361.1:2039531-2043046 GCF_000935625.1 Nanorana parkeri | reverse complement strand
ACAATTGCGCTACACATGTTACATATCGCCGCAAACGTCGCAGTGAGAGCAATCATTTTAGGGCCATCAATCACTGATAACACTAAACAGATGAGCGGTAACAGCTTTTAAAGTGTCGCATATGGCCAATTTTGGGTATTATCGTTTCTTGAGGTTTCGTGCGCGCACGCAATTTTAAGGCTTGACATGTTTGGTGTCTTTTTACCCGACGTGACCTCGTCTTTTATATTTTACCACAAAATTGGGTAATAATAAATGTTTTATCATTTAATATAGGGGAAACTGTTTTTTTTTTATTTCAGTAATTTTTCCTTAATATAGTAAAAAATAAAAACCCCAGCTCTATCTGTCCCCAAAAAAGGGTATAAAATTCATTTCAGTACAGCGTTGCATGACGGAATAAATGTCAGTCAAAGTACCGCAGCGCTGAATACTGAAAAATGGCCTGGATGGGAAGGGGGTTTAACACCGCGGATGTCAACTGGTTAAAGCACATAGAATCAGCAAATTTGTTCTGTGTTAATTAGAAATTCGTCTAACATGACAATCAAGATTGGGAGGCAAACTTTTATTCTCAATGGTTGGTTTCTAGCTCCCTTTAATTGTTGATGGGAGTAAACAATGGTATGAAATTTTGTTTTTTTTAATTATTGATGAGGTTTACTGGGGTTTTATGCCATGTTAGCTATCGATCAATGTAGAAAGTGTGTATTTTAAGTGACACTTTTTATTAGCTAACTCAAATTAATAAAGATGCAAGCTTTTGGGATCACTTATATCCCATCTACAGACTTTTTACTATTTGATGACGGTGGAGAAAAATTTGTATTTTGCCATTTGATATTAGTAGATTGTACACTTTGCCAAAAAATAAATTACCTTTATTAAAATAATAAAAAACACAAAACAAATTTAAAAGTGATGTGTAATCATATAGTAAAAGACATGAAGTAACTTGACTATGTAGTTCAACTAACATTTTTCCTTCAACTAAACTATAGTTGGATTAATGGGTGATCAAGACACCACATCCCTCACAAACTCCTTCATAACAAACTATGACCAACCAATGATTGGACTGATTGGTCATCAGTGAAGCAAGTAAGGCTCACAATGTCTGACTATTGTGCAATATCTTGGGATGGAGTCATGCCCAAAGTACAACACAATTGTCTAACTCTGGGTACTAAAGATTGAGAAGTGAGTACAATCATATTCAAACTAAATAGGCTTTTAGAAAAGAAGTCCAATCTTTTCTGGCATCAAAAAGTTATTTTAATTTATAGAGCAAACATGCATTCCAAGGGGCTTATGTATCCAAATATTCCGTAATATTAAAAACATAGTTATCAATTAAAAAGAATCTTGAGAAGACTATTTACAGAGATTGTCTATGAATATGATGGAAACATTGAGTGGGTACTATAGGAAAGAGCTGACAGAATTGGATGATGAGATTAGGGTGTTATATACAACCTTGTGTACCCTCCCCCTATTTGTTAACCAGGAGAAAATAATTCCATGAGAAGTACAGCAGAAATATTATTTAGAAAAAATATAAAAACATTACCTTACAGACCATTTTTGTAAAATTTATATTTGGGATTTATGACTTGATTTACCAATTTGTTGTTAAAGTGATATAAAAAAAAGTGATATTAACCACCTCCCGTCCGGCTGTTGTAAAAAGACGGCCTGCCAGGAGCTTCCTTGATGTAACAGACCATATATACATGGGCTGTTATCCCCACCCGCGCACAAGCTGGAAACTAGCAAAATTTTAAAACAGATAGCAATACCTGTTTACATACAAGCGATCCGCGGGCTATAGAGCCGGTGGATTGTTTGTCTAGGGTGCCGATCGGAGCGGCCCCCCTCCTGCTGGTCCCAGGCTCTGCTGTGCCCGGTGCGAGCCTGGGACCAGCATGGTGGCTCTCTGACAGGGGATCAGAGGGAGATCGGTACACAATCTTCCTCCAGTCCCCTCTCCGCTGTCAGAATGCGGAAGTGATGTATATTACATCACTTCCGCATTCTTGTGTCACTATCCAGTTGCAGAAGCTGAAGAGAAGCTGATGAAGCAGAGCTCTGCTTCATCAGCTTCTTCAGGGGGGTCCTAGGTG
This sequence comes from Nanorana parkeri, assembly GCF_000935625.1. NCBI lineage: Eukaryota > Metazoa > Chordata > Amphibia > Anura > Dicroglossidae > Nanorana > Nanorana parkeri. Next base: position 2,040,923 of record NW_017306361.1, on the reverse strand, counting down.
ACATTAGTGGTCTTGGAGACCCCTGATGTCTCCATAAAGAGGACCTGTCACATATCTTTGCTATCACATAGGGGGATTCGTATCCCCCTATGTGATAACAATAAAGTTAAGTGAAAAAAAATGTAAGTTGCAAAAAAAATTAAAGTCACATGAAAAAGAATGTAAAAAACACAACTTTTTAAAGTCCTCACCCATACATACACAGGTGCAAACATGCGTAGGGTGTGCATACGTGTGAAAACGACAATTGCGCCTATTACCGTCGCCTATGGTCAATTTGGGTATGGTAGTTTTTTGAGATTTCGCGGGTGCTCACAATTTGAAAGCTCGACATGTTTGGTGTGTATTTACCCGATGTGAACCCGTCTTTTATATTTTACCAAAAATGCGGGTAAGAATAAATGTATTATAACATAATGTAAAAAAAAACGTTTATTTTCAAAATGTTCAGTAATTTTTCCTTACTATAGTAAAAAATTAAAACCCCAGTGGTGATTAAATACCACCAAAAGAAAGCTCTATCTGTCCCCAGAAAATTGTATAAAATTAATTTCAGTACAGGGTTGCATGATGGAATAAATGTCAGTCAAAATACTCCAGTGCTAAATACTGAAAAATGGCCTGGCCATGAAGGGGGTGTAAACACCTGGTCAGCAAGTGGTTAAAAAAAAACATTTCTCAAACTCTGAGATAATCACACCAGAGCAGAGCCACTGTCAGTCCAACAAGGAGGCGTTCCTATGGATGTCAGTCTAACTGTGTGTGGAGGCACAGGCAGCGTGTATACAAAATTATGAAGTCCCACCACACTGCGCTAGAGGGTGGCTCCATAGGACACAGCAAGATAATAGAGCCCCTTCAGAACGGAAGTCCCAGGCCAGCACTAAGAAAAAAGAAGATATTAAAGAGAGATGGTCAGAATCAAGTCACAAGCATCTACTGCAGTAAGTCTCATACAGCTGCATTCATTTTAAAAACATCTCAGAGTTTAATATAACTTTAATGTTGAAACATAATCACATACATTTAGAAAAGTGAATTACGTCAGGGGGCTGGCGACGTAGTCACACATAGACGTAACATAAGTTGGGTGGAGCATTCATCGTCACTTTTCTCAGCGGAGCTGGATGGGCGGGAGTCCCATTGCACCCATAGATTTGTACTGTTTATGGACCATGAATGTGGTGGAAAGAGTATTGATCATACACAGTGCTAGATATATTATGTGGCAAACATAGGTGTTCTCTGCAAAACAGTAGAGTAAATGTATTTTAAATGTTTGATATATTGACATTTTGCTTTTGATCTATATGTGGTATAGATTGTCTACTTAACAAATAGATGTTTGAATTTTATACATATATACACATATATAAACATTATATATATATA
>NW_017306361.1:2015263-2039316 GCF_000935625.1 Nanorana parkeri | reverse complement strand
TATATATATATATACACACTGTATATATATGAGTCTGTGACTATATTGGCACCAAAAAGTAACATTTACAGATGCATGTATCATAAAATGTTCCCTTAACATTTTATACTATTTGTACTATTACATAATATTCCTGCATATATAAAATATTCATAGTTATTGCCTTTATGTTACTAAATAATTGAAGCAAAACTATGCAAGTGCTAGGACTTAATTCAACTGTATAATTATATGTTTTGATGTTCTAAATGTGAAAGCTACCATATGTTTAGACATATGTTCCTATATGCTATTGGCCATTTTCCACAGTGTGATCTGACAAAAAAAACATTGGTTCTTTATTTTTTTTCATAATATACACTTCAGCACCAACAACAACTAAAGATGGGCATTGTGTTTTAAAAGGCAAAGAAAAAAGTACCCTAAAATTTTTTTTTTTTATTTTAAAAAGTTAAATTTAAAATACTGCAAATTTAGGTCAATTTAAAATACTGCATATGAATATTTTGCTTTCTCATATTGAGCCAGCAGATGTAGCTTTCAGCATCTTTTCACATTTTCTAGGGCTCTTCCTTTGCTGCTTTGCAATAACATGTTTGCTTCTTCCAGTACTCAAGAGATTAAGCAGAAATTTGCACACACAAGGAAATTAGTAATCACAGTGATTTATTTCTTATTACAGGGCTCAGTCTAAAGTTTCACTTAGACAAACCAAACCTTTAAGCTTGCACACTCTGTTGCCAACCCATAGTGCTATGTGAATCATTTATCATGTATTAAATGTTTCCAAAAAACAAATGAGGTAGAATATAAAGCTCAGCAGTCTCATTAAGGCTAGTTCTCCTTACCATCTTGTCTTGAATTGTATTGTGATTGTAATGTCTTCCTTATATTGTAAAGCTCTGCGCAAACTGTTGGCGCTATATAAATACTATGTAATAATAATAGTAATAATAAAAATAATAGTTCAGAGGTATAAATACAGAGTAGCCTGCTTTGCGAACAGGGACAGGTGAATAAAGCTGGTAGATATAATAAACATGATTTTGTAAGGTGTAGGAACTGTTTAGACATTAAAACACCACAGGGTTGATGTAGGTATTTTCACCTTGTATTATTTTTCAGAGCTCAGTCACCTACTGTAACTCCAACAGTGTATATTGCTATTTACCCCATGCTTCCATCTACAATACAAACTATGTTGCAGACTTTAACAGTTAACTCCTCTTCATTCCTGACAATGCTCTGCAAAGGAGATGGACTCTTGATTGACAGATCTTATCTCACTGTCCATAAGCAAGGTCAAAGGAATGCAGAGTAAGGGGGCACACTCTTACAGGAATCAGCACAGCCAGTGGGACTGGAGAAGGAGCCTTGTTTTGTGTTGGGAGAGTGGAGAGACAGTGAGATAAGAGCTGTCAATCAAGATTCCATCTCCTTTGCAGAGCGTGGTCCCGAATGAAGAGGAGTAAACTGTCAAAGTCTGTATCACAATTTCTACTCCCCCGGGAAGAGTAGGATAAATAGCAGGATACACTATAGAAATTACTTGACTAAGCTGTGAAAAATAATACAAGCTGATAATTCTTCTGTAAACTATATTGACTGATGTTCTTATTTGCAATGTATGTAACTTCCAATATCAATTGGTAAATAAGAACCCAATGAAAGAAGAAAATATTCCTTTTGTACAATTTAAATTTCTTTCATTCACACATCTACATAATTATAGCAATGAGAACAGCAAGTAAATTAGTTCCCAGGGCGTAACCCAAGCTTCCATTAAATGCTGTTTTATTTTTCTTTTACCTTTACACAGCATGAAGTTTGATTACACTATTATGTGGCCTGAACAGCTTTGGCACAAAGCATCATTAAATGGCATAATGTTCTTGTTTCAACATAGATAGGGCATCGAAAAAAACAAGTGTGTAGTACACAAATGTACACATTGTCCAAGAAACACACTGGACTGCATATTACTTTTTTTTAAAGAATTATCTTCGTCACCCATGTAATACAATGGGGGTGATTTACTAACCTAAACACACGCACGCACTAGGTGAGTGTGATTTTTACACAGCAAATTGTATTTATCAACCAAAAAGTCTCTAAAAGCATATTTCCACTAATGCCATATATGGAAAAATCATGCACATCATGTGCATGATTTTTCCATATATGGCATTAGTGGAAATATGCCATATATAATGCTGCTTTACAGTTTAGACAAAAATGGGTAGCTCATGCATTTACATTCCTGCATTCATCAATGCAAGCAACACAATGTAGAGCTAATTTACACAACATCACCTTGCAATTCATGCAGGGCTTTGCACAACACACCTGCTGGGTGTGTACACACTACAAAGGTGTCTAGATTCCACCAATAGATCATGCTGGGAGGGAACACACTACAGAGGTGTATACTTGTTTGTGGCGTGTTTATAAGGTTAGTAAATCAACCCCAATGTGTTATGATTTAGAGGTAGGCAAGATAGGCATTATTTTTGTCTTCCACATTTTTTGTAGGCTTTTATGTATTTTGAATTGGGTTATTAAAAATCAATTTAGTCCCTTTAAGATGATCTTAATGTACCTTTTAAGCCATAAACCTTAGTATATGCTTGAGATTTGTGCAGTTCTAGAAGGTTAGTTTGTGCAAAGAAACTTAACCAAAAAGAACAAAAAAATGCTTTTCCTTTGTATTATTTTTTTACTTATTTTATGTTTTTGGTGTTCTGCTTATTTTAATAGTATTTAGTTGATTCCATATTTGGGGTATATAATACCACCGATATGAGGAGTGTTTAGTACCTGATGAGTTAACACTTTCTGCAAAAAGAGTTAATAACTTTGTCATTAGATCAGACAAATTCAAGTGAACAAACTGTATCACATACTATCAGGTTCCATGTTTTATTTGGCATAATGGGTATATAAGTTGATAACAGAGAAAGCAGGAAAGCAAGCAATGTTTTTATATGGGTCAGTTTAAAAATGTTAGAATGTGTTGAAATACATGTATGGCTATCAATAGATGTGGAACTAAGTCCAAACATGTCTGCAATTGCAAATGCACCCGTGCAGCGATAAGAGTATGGTTGGTGTCTTTGGTCTAGTCAGTTTTAGTCTACTTAAAGTAGGAGTACTAAAGAATTGTACCTAACCTTTTAAGACAACTTGCAAGCAAGAATGGTAAGCCATAGATTACCATTTTTAATACAATGGGAACCTTGAAATAACTTTCAGGCCTCAGAGAACCCTTGTTAATAATTATTATATGTTTACATACATCTCATAGGACATTAGCATGAACAGTAAGCTCATGCTAATGGCCTAACAGTGGATATAATTTGTGGGTATAAAAAAAATAAAAATAAAATAAGTAATGTTGTATACTTCATGGGTACCTGGAAGAAACTTAGAGTGTAGACATATATTAAATGGTTGTCTGACAAAATGGGTGAAAAAGTCCAAAGAGTCTTTAACCCCTTTGTGACGAGAGACGTACAGTGTACGTTCCGCCACAAAGTGCACAAATGAGTTTTATGCGGCTCTACAAAGCTGGTAATCGCTGATAGTCACCGGTTACCATTCATTAATGGATGGGTCAGTATAGAGGCATCCATTAATGAAAGAGTTAACCTTTTTCAGACACCCGATCCCCTTCAGGAATAGGGTGTCTGAGAGTGAAAGCAGATCCGCATTTGCGGCTCTTGCCGACACTCTGACAGCTGGTATAAATCGAGAGATCTCGATTGTTTACCGGCTTTCAGTTTTCTGATCGTTGTTGTAATGATCAGAAAACCTTTAGTGACAGCTGATCCTGAACTGCTGCAGGATCAGTGTCACTAAGGTTATTATTGGCTGTTCTGAAGTTTGAAGCAGCCTAATAATAACCAAAAATTAATTGATTAATTTATCAAGCAGTTATATGCAGATGATCTACTTCTCTTAATATCTTCCCCAATAATATTGATACCTAATATTCTTAAAGAACTGACAAGATATGGCAACTTAAGTGATTTTAAAATAAATTTAACTAGATCGGAATTCCCGAATATTTAATTAACCGATAAAGCAATAACCAGTATAAATAATAGTTACCCATTCAGATTGCATATCTGGGGGTTAATATTCCTAAAGAACTTAATACGCTATATGCCATAAACTTTGGGGCATGGATAGATAACATTTTTGCTCAGTTCCGTACATGGAATAATATACGACTAACATGGATGGCCAGAATAAATGTATTCAAAATGGATATCCTTCCCATATTATATAGACTTCAGACAATTCCTATATCCCTACCAGAATCCTTTTTTTCGAAAAATAAAATCGGCAACAATGAAATTTGTATGGGCAAAAAAAAAACCTAGAATAAGCGCAAAAGTTCTGATGAGATCAAAACAAAGAGGAGGATTGGGAATCCCAGACTTTGCGCTTTATCATAAAGCGATCTTAATATCTAGAGTACTAGATTGGATGCATAGGGGCCAAGCTAAGGGGTAGTAAAATTGGAAGACGACATCTCCCCTATATCTTTGAGGATTCTCCCTTGGATACCGGCGGAGAGTAGACCACATAAGTCGACCTTACCATTCTTAGTAGAACCGGTACTACGAATTTGGGATAGGTATGCTACTAGATATAATTTATCATCCAGGCCAGGGCCCCTGACCCCTATTCTGGGCAATCCACAATTTCCACCAGGCATGCAAGCAGTCTTCCTATTAAATATGGGGAACACATCCCATATACAGCTGTGGCAGGTATTAGAACCAGGAAGAGAGGAGCTAAAAACTGAACTAAGTTCAGAGAAAAAAAACTAATGGGAAGCTATGGATGGAGGCAGTACAGCTATCAGATTATATTAGACATCTTCGGACATATAATACTCTTAATAGGGCATTCACCCCATTTGAAAAATTGTGCATCAGAAATACCTATCACCCATACCCATCAGTAGTATATGGCATATTGAGGGAAGAGGAAGACAAGGGACACACTAAGTTTATGAAAAGATGGGAACAAGATATGCGGAGAGAAATATCGGATAAAGAGTGGGGAAGAATATTTAATATGACACATAGCTCGGTTATATCTACATTCCACCAAGAAAAAAATTATAAAATAATATCTAGATGGTACAGGTGCCCAGAAGGTATAAAACATATAAATACAGACCTATCTGATAGATGTTGGAGATGTACCCTAGAGGAGGGGACGCACTTGCATGTTTGACGGAGCTGTCCTAGATTGCAGCCGTTTTGGGAATCTGTATTTGAAATGTATAACTTCATAGAAACACAAAATGTAGAAAAAGATCCCTTAATGGCCATATTATCTATATACTATCTTATATATCTTAAGATTTATGCTGGTTGCGGCCAGAGTTTGTATCTTGCGCGGATGGAAATCAACGATACCACCAACCTTAGAGAATTGGGTTAGTTCAATGGAAGAAATAAGATATATGGAGGCATTAAGTGCAAAGGATACAGATAGAAAGGACAGCTTTAATAAGATCTGGAGAAAATGGGTAAGGTATAGACAGTCTGAGGAACATATACGGGCATAGAGAAGATGAAATTATGAATCCAGGGACGGGTAACGAATAAATGGCCAATGGCAAAGTACGACATTTGGATAGATGTATATAATGTCAACATAGAGTCTTGACCTGTATGAATGGCAGAAATAGAGAGGAGGGAAGAATGTCTTCTGCAGGAATGGGAGGAAGGGAGGGTAGGGAAAATGGAGGTACCCATATTAGGGGAAGGTGATACGGTAACACATATGTATATAGGTGTTTTTATAAGAGTGGTTAATGGATTAAGATGGGAAGGATATTTAAGGGGAATAGGATCACAATGTCGAGGGGAGAGTAGATTAGAGGAAATAGGTGAGTAACACAATAGTAGTATATTTGTCTATAAGACATCTTAGTAGATCACATGGATAATAGACACTAAAGAGTAGTAGAATAAAGTTCTGTCCATAGAGAGGGGGATGGGGAGATATAGGCACAGAAGGGGTTTTTTTGGTAGGGGTAGGTATAATATAAGAGGGTTACAAAGGTAGTCCTCCCCCCATCCCTCCAGAAGAAGAAGAAGAATGGAAAGAATGGAAAGATTGGATTAAATGACAAGAAAAGGGGATGGAGATTTGGTAAGCATTTATGGGAGTGGTTGATGTATGATGTATCTGTGGGTTTTGTATTTAATATTTGTTATATAAAATGCATTATATAAATTATATTAAATTGAAGCATAATAAAAATATATTAAACAAAAATTTTTTATCAAGCAGTTATAGTGAGATTAATTCAATGACTGCTTGATATGATTAAATAAATAAAATAAAAAAGTGTAAAAAATAGTAAAAAGTGTAAAAAAATAATTCTAACAAATAAAAATAAATGTAACAGATTAAAAGGATATATTTAAATATATTTTTATACCATCAATTATATAATTTTTAATAATAATTTGTATATTTATACAAAAATTTACCACTTACAATAAAAATTGGATTTGTTTTTTCACCCCAAGGGGTTAATATTTTTTTAACCCACTCATGACAGCGATGTTCAAAGTATGTCGCTCTCACATAGTGACACTTAGTGACAATGACATTGTATGTAAAGTGACCACGTTTAGCTTTAGCTTTTAGAGAAAAAAAGATTAAAATGTTAGGTTTTGGTTTTAGGCCGAGTAGTACAGAAACATTTCTAAAATTCTAGGGATGTGAGGTTTTTCCAAATTATATTTTTTTTAGCTGTGCTGTTTTTGTAAAAAATACTACAAATCAAAACTGGGGAAAAAGTGTTTTTTTACGTTTTTTTCCTCTTTTTTTATATTTTATTTGTCCTAAGTGAGGCGTTAGGTACACATATGTGATATAAATATATAGCCATATCTGTCCTCTAAAAAACAACATATAATATGTGTGGGTGCACTTTGTAAGAAAGTATATTACTGACATAGAAGAATCACACAGCAAAAATGTAAAAAGTGTGTCAGTCATTTACGCACAGAAACTAAAAACAAGCTCAGTCATGAAGGGGTTAATAATTCAATCACAAAGGAAAAACAACCAACATGTTTTTGGGGCAACAACACCCCCCCTTTATCAGGGATTGAAACAATAATGTGAGGACTTAAAGAATGTAAAGGGTTAATGCCAAAGGAATCTCTTATTTAGTGATGTTTGAATTTTCCTTTTGGAGAGTGTAACTGTAGTTACATGATATGTTTATCAACAGTTCAAAAGAATGGAAACGCAAACCATGACAATTGTAGTGCTCCTTCACATTGTTGGTAATTGCAGAAGTGCCCTGTTACATCAGTGGTCAGTGTAGTGCCCCCTTTTACATTGGTGGTTAGTGTAGTGCCCCCTTGTATTAGTGGTCAGTTTAGTGTGCCCTTACCCTGGTAGTCATTGAAGTGCTCTGTTAGATGGGTGGCCAGTGAAGAATGTCCCCCTAGCTTGGTGGTCAGTGTAGAGGTCCCCCATTACACTTGTGGTCAGTAGCAATAATCTCCCTTACATTGGTGGTCATTGGGAAGAAGAATAGCTGAAAAGATCATTGGTGTCAGTGGTAACTTATCTGAGAGCTTGAAGTTAATAATTGCTTAAAGTGTATCTAAAGCCAAAAGTAAATATGTAATAGGTTGCTTAACAATTCTTAGATGTGGTGGCTGCATTCATTTTCTTTTTAGGCTTGTCATTATTTTTGAGTGGTAATCCAGCCAGTGTTGCCATATAAAGTTTTGCTTGTGTAATATATTAATTAGATAATAGAATATATATATATTTGACTGCATCTATCTGCATGTTATGTGACTCTCAGTTCCTCAATTGTGTTACTGTGAATCTGTCTGCTTTAAAGTCCTAGCTATTGTTTTGTTTGCTTATCACATCTCACATGGGGGTGTAAACAGCAACCTTATTTAAATCCTCCAATCAGGTTACGCCCAATGTACATTTGGTAGGCTGTGTACAGAAATGAGGATATATAAGGTATTGTGAGCAAGCCATGTGCTCTCTTTTACCTGGAACACAAAGGCATTCAGTATGAACAGGTGAGAAGCTGAGAGGTAAAACTCCATCACACTTGTACATTGTCTTGTAAATATTGTTTTGTGTGTTATTTGTAAATATGTAACCCTACCAATAAATGTATATTGCTGATGGAACTACTTCTTTTGTCTAAGAATCCTCAGATCTAGGGGTGTTTATGTGAATATTATTGTAGTCATTGGAATATATTTACATATCCATTTCACCTGGGTAATAGTTGGCGACCACTCCGTGGACACAAAATTGGTAGTCTCTTTCAGTAATATTTAAACATGTGGCAATATTTACAAAGGCACAGTAATGAAGGATTTGTTTTAAATGCTAACAATTAACTGTGTGTGTGCCATATGGCAGCTATGTTATGTAGTTTGTAAGCAAATAGTAGCATATTGACAATATATTAAGAAATGTATAACCGTAGTAGTACATTTAAAAGAGTAATTTTGATAATGCACTGAGCATCCAGATCCATGAATATAAGATCAAAAAAGGTTGTTGCTAAATATTTATATACACAAAGCAACAACTTATTTTAAACAAAATGTTTCCAGCATCTAATGGAGAGCATGTATCCAAATCCACAGGAATGGATAACTCACCACAAAAGATTAAAATCCATAGTGAGTCCAGCCAGTCCTTAGAAAATGTGCTGCTTGTGGCTAATAATATTGGTAAACTAATGCCAGGAGTGCACATTACATTTCATGCAGCCAATGTCATGCAAAGATGTAAATTACTAGGAATTACTAACTCGGGTGATCAGGTAAAAGTTTTACTGTTAACAGTGGAATTGTCCACATGGATTTCCTTACCAGACAATGTTAAAGAGGGAAAAGAGACATACAATGAAACAGTTGATGAATTGTTAAAAGTATTACATCCCTTTGACGTAGGTTTAAATTCAGCATTTAGAACAAAGCAGAAAAATAACGAGAATCCACTTATTTATGCAAACAGGTTATGGGCTGCCTATTATGTAGGCAAAGGCAGAAATGGACACAGAGATGACCTAGAGTACAAAACTCTCCTAAAATATAATGCCCATCCTAAATTCAAAGCCAGGTGTGGATTTTTAGTTGATCCTCTAAAACACTCTTTTGAAAACATAATTGGGTTGATGCAAAGGTCTTTTCATGTATTCAGAAAGACCAGATCAGTAGAATCAAAGAAGTATGGCCAGGATAGAAACAATACTAGTTTAGCAAGTCACAACAAAAGAGACTTGCCCAACTTTACAAACAGAAATAGAAGCCATTACAATAGCACTATCTCTAAAGATAAGATCAATATACGTGACCCAGCAGTTACCAGTGGGATGCAAATAGCATGCACTCAACAATTTGTTACCAGTTATACAGTAAGGTGCACACGAAATGGGCTTTGAACAGTGGTACAGTAGAAAGGCATCATGGCACACTCACAAACCAGCATGTAAAACAACTTGTCTCACCACTAAGGACAATGACAGAGGTTTGGATACACGTCTTCTGCAAAGGATGTGTAAGCCGCACTGCCGCGCCAAGGCACCTCTTATAGTGCGGTCCTAACTCTAAACTATGAGAGTCTCCATCTTGGAGCACATGGGGGCAGAAGATATCAAATTGGGTGCAGGCCTGTCAGGAGGACGCCCCACCTCCTTAAAGGTACAGAGACACACAAGGGATAAAAACACTGACACAGGCTTTCAGCATCCAAAATAAATAAAATGGTTTGGGTTTAGATACACTTTAGATAAATTATTAATGTAATAGAAATATTGAAAAAAGAGCAACTCCATTGTGTAAAAACACTTTATTAAAACGATATAAAGAGAGTTGAAAACATACTCACAAAAGAATTGAAGTGAACAGGCATATAGTATGTATCAGCGAACACAGACACTAAAATCATAGAAATATTAACCAGACACTCCCCTTTACATTTGGCTACATATTCAAAATATAATGATTTTAGACTTAACACAATTTTATATTGTTATAACAAGTCACAACACATTTTTTTCTTTGTTCGTGTCCTTTTTTACTTTATACAATAGGATTTCTGGAACTCCAGATTCAGCTCTTTTTTAGTTCTCTCAATTAAGGTTTTATTCTCTCTTATCATGATGTCCTAAAGCATTAGTATCATTTTAGCTACAATTGAAATAATGTTATCAGAACAAAGAGAGAAAGTAGCGTATGCCTCTGAGGTCACCTTGACAACAGGTGTACCATCCTCCACAAAAAGAAACAATTGTCCTGCAAGAGATGTTGCTTTGTATCCTCATTATAAAAAACAAAATCATATAATTTTTTTTAGCTTGAATAAGGGTGGAAGTTGCTGTATTACCTCAATCATGAAACCAAAATCAACTGACATCTATAGAATATGTTTTTTTTCTTCTAAAAATTAATGTTGATTAGATGGAGACACTAACTGTATTTTTAGACTACTAAAATGTATGTTTTTACAGTTCCAGAAGCCATAAACCTAGACTATATCAGGACAAATAATGATATTATACAAGGATATTTTTTGGAACCCCAATGAGTACTGTTCAGCCATTGCCTTAATGAGGATACCAATTATTCCTAGGAGACATTTTCTGTATGTCATTAAATGACGAGAACAGCCAAATGCATGTCTCATCCATCTCCTAAGAGGTGTAACATTTGCAATGTAGAAAGAAGTGATTTGCATTAAGCTTGACAGCAGTCATAGATATAATTGAAATTTTTACACTGGAGAACTTATTCCTAGTGGGAGGAAATTTACATAATTTAATCTAATTAAAATATTTTCCATTTATTTACAAGTGTATAATTATTCTCAGCATGCATGCCATTTGGACTCATAGTTCTAATGTTTTAGTCATAGAGCTTTTGTCTAAATGGCATTGGTAAATTGTTCATAAATGGAATTGTTCATTATATTATGAAGTAGTGTATCATGAGATTTAAGCAGAATTTTTATGTTTGTTAAATTACATATTCCGCACTGATGTGACCAAAAGATTTTACTTAGGTATATTTGTAGCCATATTTTTTTAGAGAGGAAAGAATTTGAGAGATTCCTTCTTTTGTGACTGGTAAAAAGGTTGGCCCCAGTCCCTATTCAATATGACAGTGCAATAATCAATGACATGTACAGAGCAGTAGCCTGTAGCTACTTCAGTGAAATCTCTACATATACTATAACAAAAAAATGTGAATCAGTGCATGCTTTAAATGCTGCAGGAACAACACTAGATATAAAAAACTTTTTTTAAATATATTGAATATATTCCAACCAAATTAACTATGTGCTTAGATCTTTGTATCTGCATAAGAAATAATTGTTCCCCTGTGGCCATTTTAAAAATGACATGCATCACAATTTAAGTATTATCTACAAGTATTGCATTGTTCAGTTTAAATATGTTTTTATATTTTTTATATTTCAAATAAATATCTGTGAGGACAGGCATAGCAAGGTTGATTTACTAAAGGCAAATAATCTTTTCACTTTGCAAGGGAATTTGCACTTTGCAGGGGGAGTTTTCCTTGCTTAGTGATTGAGGTAAAGCTCTGCTGACATCTATCACCCTATAACGTACAAGCCGAAATACAGTTTTTTGTTTTTTTTAACTTTTCCTTGCACATGATTTGATATAGTTTGGAAACTGAAGTGTCATCACATTCATCAAGATAAGGGAAACTTCCCCTGCAAAAAGGTATATTTCTTTGCAAAGTCAACAGCCTATTTGCCTTTAATAAATCAATCCCATGCTGACCACTCCTTTTAGTCCTGATATGTTTCAGGTCAGTGACTCACTAGGATGTAAAACTAGGATTAGGATGACAGCCTTGCAGGCTGCAGCTTTAAAAGAAAGACATCAATAGCAGTTACCATATTTATGTACCTAAAGTTCCCTTTAAATCTTGTTATTTTGGTTTGCAGTTTAACTTATTATTAGCAATGTATTCTCTGTAGACTAAAATAAACAGAGTTGCTCAAGAGGAATTATTTTGCAAACTGTCAGCTGTTTTTATAGATGTGTATTATCTCAAATCTTCGTAATGTCTGAGAGGATGTTTATAAAGTGTAGCTGCACAAATGGAAATCCATCTGTCAGTTTTGAGACATGACATTCATGACCTGTTCCAGTTACACTTCACAAAGCAGCGCAGTACAGGAATAGCACTACTTTGAATTCAGTGAACTTCTGAGATGACAAAATATAAGGGACATACACATTTATTGACCCAATGTTATCCCTACAGATACAGCACCTATTTTATGATTATGTGAAATTAGTATTATGTTTTCTGATATTTTAATGTATTGATTGAGAGTTTATTGACCCTTAGGGTTAGACATACTAAAGGAGTAGGGATCAAGCCTTTCTCAATCGCGGTACCATGGAACCCAAAATGCTAGGGCTAAACAGCGAGTAGTGGAGGATTCATGGCAATGGTGTACTACAATACATAAAGTAACCTATAACACTTACCTGCTAGTCAGCTAAAAAAAAACAAAGTCTAAACTAAGTTTGCTTTAAAAAGAGAGGTTTTTGTAGTATACATGTGAAATCTCATGTTCATCTCTGCAAAGTCCCTAACCTATGTCTCCCATCTTGGGACATACTGTATACAGCAATGAATTCTGTTAAATTGCGCTGCTCATGTGCATTCTACTTATGCTAGGTATAAATTCATTTGAGTGATTGCCTTTCTTTATTTTACTTGTGTTTATGCAGCTAGACACTAAAGTTTGATTTACTAAAGACAAGTAGGCCGTTCACTTTGCTTGGGATGTTTCCCCTTAGCTTAGTAACTGAGGTAAGACTCTTATCATCCAATTATGTGCAAACAAAAAGTCCTATTTTTATTATTTTCCTTGCCCGATTGGGCCAAGTGAAATTTCATGACCTTCACAAAGCTAAGTGCAATAAGTGCAATGAAAAGCTTATTCGCCATTAGTAAATCAAACCCTAAAGGTATTTAGCTCCCATTGAGCTGGTGTGGGCTTCTGGTGTGTCCCTGTACCTCTAAGGCGGAAAGGGCTACCTCCAAGGTATACTTGCTATATACATCCCAAGATGGGAGCCCTGTTAATCTGAAATAAGGGACCACACTTTACAGAGGTGCTTTCGTGTGGCAGTGTGGCTCTACAATTTGCTTCTTTGCTGACTAGCAGGTTAACGTGCTGGGGTACTTTTTGTTGTGTACTGTTGTAAATTCTTTCCACAGAGCACTAGTGTAACAGAACATGTTTTCCACTCACTCCCAGCATAAGTGGTGTGAATAATGTACCATGAGCTGTAGATATAATCACTTTAGTAGGGGTCCCCTAGACCTGAATATTATTACAAGGGTTCTCCATGGTAAAAAGGTTAAGAAAGGCTGCTCTCAGCAATAAATTACATCACCATACATAATTGTAATGTTCATAGTGCTTGTACAAACAGACTGATATTCCAAAATTAACGAATGCTGTGAACATATAAGGCAAAGGTTGTCAAACATTGGCCCTCCAGCTCTGGTCATCCTGCTTCTGTCTTTGGAAGTCATGCCTGTGGTTGTCAGAGTCTTACAATGCCTAATTGAATTTGTAGGTTCACCACAGCTGGAGGGTCAAAGCTTGAATAGGCAACAAGAGTATTAACCCCTTCATGATGGGAGACGTACACTGTACGTCCCACCACGAAGTGCTCAAATGACTGCTCATGTACACTGTACGTGATCAGCTATTTGGGGTTTGGTAAGGCTGGTAACCGCTGAGAATCAGCGATTACTGTTCATTAATGGATGCCTCACTATTGAGGCATCCTTTAAATAAAGAGTTACGCTTTTTCAGACACCCGATTCCTTTCAGGAATTGTGTGTCTGACAGTGAGAGTATAACTGCTTCCAGCAATAGAAACATTTTGATACATGTTTTAATTGCTGATACAATGTTGCAGGTTTTCTGATTATTGTTGGAACAGAAAACCTTTAGTGACATCTGAAATGCTAAAGAACCGGTTGTTCTTAAGTTTGAAGCAGCCTAATAATATCCAAAAATTAATTAATTAAATTATCAAGCAGTAATAGTGAGATTAATTCACAATGACTGGTATAATTAAATAAATGAAATAAAAATGTAAACATTTTTTTAAAAATAGTGAAAAGTGTAAAAAAATAAAAATAAATGTAACAAAATAAAAATAATATATGTTTAAATATATTTTTATACGATCATATTAATATAAGGTGAACCCATTACAATGGAAATCTGCAGCTGAGCTGCAGATTTGTTTTTCACCTTAGGGGGTTAATTTTTTTAATTTAACCACCTCATGACAGTGATGTTCAAAGTATGTCGCTGTCACTAAGTGTGACATTTAGTGACATTGACATTGTGTGCCAGGTGACCACTTTTAGCTTTTAAAGAAAAAAAGATTAAAATGTTAGAAGTACAGAAACATTTCTAAAATTCTAGAAATGTGAGGTTTTTCCAAATAAATGAATTTATTTAATGCATTTTTTTTAGCTGTGCTATTTTTCTAAAAAAAATACTACAAATCAAAACTGAGGAAAAAGTGTTTTCTTTACCCTTTTTATATTTTATTTGTCCTACGTGAGGTGTTAGGTACACATATGTGACAAATATATAGCCCTATCTGTCCTCTAAACAAAATATATATAATATGTGTGGGTGCACTTTGTAAGAAAGTATATTACTGACGTGGAAGAATAAAAAAAATATGAGTCTTCTTTAACTTTATGTTGAAATGCCACTCACTGAATGTTTTTAGTTTTTACACAATCTTGTAAAGTCTAGAGACTATAGTATTTGAAAATTCCAGAAGGTCAGCAGTTTCTGAGATGCTGGAGCCACAACATCTGGTACCAACAAGCACTCTATGGTCACAATTACTTAGTTCACACATCATTCCCCATGTAGAACCTCATGACAATGTCTGCCTGTTTTGTGTATTGAATTGCAGCAACACAATTCACTATTTAACTGTTTATGATAATAAAAGTTTGTCCCTATATGTAAGTGTATGTTTTATTACCAGTTTTAGTTTTACCTAGGGTAACCATACCCAGTTGATTTAATTGTTATAATAACAGATCGTGTGCACTCTGTTTTTTTAGTTTAAGTTGAGCTATATAGTCTATAGTTTTTAGAGCGCAACACATTTTCCCTTATTTTTTACTCTGCCCCTCCTCATCAAACTCTATGGAAAGTCCCAGTCTAAATAGTAGTGAAAAGGGGAGGCAGAGAATGAGCCTGACTGCTTGCTAATGACTGTACTGATTGGAGACATGCAATATGGTTGTGGTGGTTGTACTACATTACACTGGCTTTTGGAAGGACAGTGGTGTACTCTGGGTTTGCATTGTGACCATGAGGGAAGACATTATTGTTAAATCAGAGATTATAACTTAAAGGAGAACTATGGGGTCAGTGTTTTTCCCCATAGTTCTCCTCAGGCTCACCGGAGGACATATACTAGCGTCCTCCCGTGACCCAAAGCTCAGTATACTGAGGCCGCCGCGGCCAGGACGGATCCCAACATTACTGTCGAGATCCACGCAGCTGCGTGATTGACAGCTGGCTCTGCCTATCTAGAGGCAGAGCCAGCTGTACCCCGCCCCCTCCCTGGAATCCCTGCAGGGAGCCATGAGTGACAGTCACGGCTCTCTGCAGGGACAGGATCGAGAAGTGAGCGAGCGACGGTATGTGTTTGCTCACTTCCCGATCTATTGAGCCGACGTGTGACAGTTTTTATTGTCACACGTTGGCTCGAACTATGAGGTTGAGTGAAAATCACTCACCTCATAGTTCTCCTTTAATAGTTCCTGTTTTTTCAAGTTGCATGCCTTTCCTGTCTTTTCTGACCGGGAGTATAGGTTTACAAGCTTTACAATGTGTGGATGCAAGCTACTACAATCAGGGAGAACCTTTGGGCTGGGAAGTACAGACTTACTGAACTGCAGAATTATATGCAAAGAACTTTACCATATTAATAGCCATCTCTGCTGTGTAAAGAACAGAATATCTAATCTATAGCTTCACATTTTGTGCTTTAACGATGACCCTTAGTGTATCACACAATATTACAGTATTACCAAAACAGTAAAAAGATAAGACAAACAATTATTTTATATCAAGTATTTTATTCTTTTCAGATCCCCTTGAAACACTTTATAAATGAAAATGCAATACAATAGCAATGTTGGCCTAATAAGAAATACTAGTCTAGAGCCTGTAGAACATCCCACTAGAGGAAGCCACAGAGACTTTATTAAAGAATGAAGGAGAATGGATTATTGAAGTTGATACTACTGGTCTCCTGAGCCTCGCTGATAATAATGAGCTTTCTGCATGTTTGTGCGCTGCAGATTTTTACATTGTTTATAGCACTTACTATAAAAAAAAATCAAACAAGTTAAACTACTTACCAGAGGGAGAGATTAGTACTGCTGACTCATGCACAGGTAATAGTAAAGGCAACCTTTGTAGGACAAGACACAGACAAGCTAAGGATACCAGTGCTTCAAGGCAGCTTTCGCTGAGCTAATAATTTAGAAAGCAATCTGCAAAGACAATACCCTTTTAACAACCATGGTGGCAAATGATTCAGAGAAGCACAGTATTTAGTTTCTACATTTTTGTCATGTAAAAATTCTCGTTAAACACAATCTTTACAATGTGTTTACAGCTAAGCCGCTCAGAAATGCTCAATGCAAAAAAAAGGAGACCATTTGCTGTTTTTCCTTTGACACTCCACAACAGCTACAAAGCTACCTGTGTTGAAAGCATAAATAAGGTGTAAGCTGTAATTAGGTTTGCTGGGGCTGCAAGACAGGGCATTACCTAAATAAGTAGATATATCTTACAAAAACTTTAAACAAGACAGTTTCATATTGGCCAATGCCCAGTGAATATTTTATTACTTTAAAATTATTAGCCAGTCTAAAACTGCAATTGCACAGGGAAGAGATGGCCCATTTGTTAATTGGTTAATGTGGAAGCACAGGCAGGAGCAGCCATAGCAGATTAGTGGCCAATAGGAAGCTGGTTGGTCCATCCCTCTTACGTTCTAGTGTACAGTGGGTGGCATTCTTTGTTACGATGGAATAGACTGGCATATCACAGTGGTAATGAGACAGTAGGGATAGAACTGTAAAGTGGATCTAATCCCAACCACTGAAATCTTATACAAGTGTTAACAGAATATTAATGTAAATTCAAAAGTTTTTTTTAAACCCTTAAATATGTATTTCCTTAAAATATTACCTGGTGATCTGGCCATGAAGGAACTTGTTTAGGTACTTCTTGTTATAGAGTGAATATTGTCCCCCAATTGTGCTCTTGTGTTGTTGCCTTGATCCACTGACACTCATGCTAGAGTAGGACCCACTACTTACATCAGTTCTAGGAGAGGTTCCCCATTGACACCAATGCTGTGGTAGGTGGGCCCTATCACTAGTACTAGTGGGTTTCCGAGTAATACCAGTGCTAGGAGGGTTCCCCATTAACACCAGTGCTAGTGGATCAGTTCTGTTTGGGCTGGGGGTTTTTTTGCTGTTTTTTTTTTCATCCTACTGACCACCATCACTGGGATATTCTTGGAAACATGTACACAGATCCCATTCTTCATCCCACTACCACCGACATCATTGCTTTCTTTCTTCCACGGACACTGACTTTGAGGCGTTTTTCCTCCCACTAACACCAACGTTAGGACATTCTTCCCACACTGATACCAGGGCATTTTTCTTGTCGTATACACTAATACTGGCACATTCTTGTGATCACTAACACTGGGCATTCTTCCTACCACTGACAATGACAACCCCTTTAGGTCATACCCAATATTCATTGCAATGTGTCCTGTTTTCACTGGGACACACTGAGCACACTGCATTTCACTTCTGCCCCAATATGTCCCTCTTTCTAAAGTTCTTAAGTAGGGAAGTATGTATATGTTGAACTATAGTCCCAAATGTTTATGAGATGATAAATCAAAGTTTGTTACATACAGTTTTCTTGGGAATAAACATTGCTGAATTCTGCATGTTAATTTTGATGGTTTGGGTCCCTCATGTTGCACATGTATCCAGCTTTAGAATTTTTGGCACCTTTGAGATGCCACTGAGGATCTATGGATGCTGGGGTAACAAATGTCACTTATAACTCTGCAAGAAGTTTGTATCTACAGTATAATTGTCAGGTAACCAATAAACCAGACAGAAGCTAAAAGTGTAGTTTAAAAAATAAAAGTAGTTTATTGAAAATAATAATAAACAAAAAAGGCAAAATACAATGGAGGAAGTCTAGGACGCCATTGGCACCAAGCCAGAGGTAAGATGCCAAAGCGGGTAGTCAGTTGAACCAGGTCAGGGAACACTGAGAGCAGAATGAACGGAAACAATAGCCTGAGTCAGGGTCATACACAGAGAACTGGAACAACAGCTGAGCACTTGGTAGATCTGAACATGTGCAAGGGAAGAGACTAAAACGTACAAGCTGCTGGTTAAATAGTGAACTGCTGTTACATCATCACTCTGAGACAGGAAGTTGCTAGCAGTTTCAGAATGATGATGTTTACGGTTAGCCATAAGAAGGTACCTATGAGGAACGAACAGTGTCAGACACACTGTAACAGAAGACAGGCTGCAGCTCAACTGACTAAGGAAGGGTAAGAAATCCTGACAATATTGAAATTAATGGAATTACATGTTCTGTGAAGGCATGTGTGGCATCATCACTGGGCATTATAAGTGTTTGGGAAACATGTGCCTGCTTTACAAGAACATATAAGGACTGATTAATTACCTCCAGAAATAACTTATATGCATATATTTATTACATACTGTATAAAAAAGGGTTTCGCTTGTCAGTTTTTTTACATTTATTTAGGTTCCCAACAGTTTAAATTCAAAGTTGAATTATAGACAAACAGCTAAATACACATGTCAAATGCCCATAATGTATATGAACTATCTTCTCTGTCATAGGATTTCTAATTTCGGTCAGACACTTTTGTAATTTATACACATCTGACAGAAACCACAATGAAGGGTGGTATCACTTTCTCTGTTAGAATTAAAATGGATTTCCACATTTGCCGCCTAATTGGGATAACACCTATTTGAAATTTGAAATTGGATTCAACTATGTTGCTGCAACAAAACATCTAAAAGGTTAGAAATAAGGTTTTTCATTATGGAAGTGTGAATGGAAACACATGACAAACATGTAGAGGGGTTTTCTCAAATTTGACTGCAAAAGCGGAAATACACTTTAATTAAACAGCAGGCCGGGAGCTTCTTGGATGTAAGCGGGCGTTTTTAAACACCCCTGCCCATGCGCGCCGCTGGATGGCGCGCGCGAGCAGGAAAACTGCTTACATTGTAAACAGTGAGCGATGGCCCCCAAGTGACATTAGGGATCCTAGAGACCCCTGATGTCTCCATAAAGGGGACCTGTAAATTGGTTATCACATAGGGGGATTCTTAGCCCTCTATGTGATAGCAATAAAGTTAAGTGACATTTTTTTTTTTTAGTTTCAAAAAGTTTTTTATTTTTCTAGTAAAGTACTTGTCAAACGGTACACTTACACGAACATCGTGCGTGTACGAACATAGTGACGTAGACATTGGTATTGCTATACAACATTTGTAACGACAGTAGACATGACATATTTTTAGCAATCGCCCGGTAATTACTTAAATTAGAGTGGGGACTGACACTCGCGGGGCTACCACCACCGCAGTCAGGGGCATACAAGGAGGGGGAAAAAGCTAGAATGGAGACAAATCAGGAGGGGAGGTAGAGTAAAGAGGGGAAGAGAAGCGGGATCAGGTGTGATGCTCGGTCTAGGTCATTCCCAAGTCGGTCTAAGGGCAAGCAGTGGAGATTATTATATAGTCAGAAGGCGTGTGTCAAAGGTTGGTGGCAGGAAATGTTCCACCCAGGGACATTTAAAAAAAAATAATTAAAGTTACCAAAATAAAATGTAAAGTCAAATATAACAAAAAAAGCACAATAAAATGTTTTAAAGTCCTTCGCCCCCACATACACACACAAACATGCGTTGGGTGCGCCTACGTGCAGAAATAGTCATTGCGCCCATTGTGCCACACATGTTACATATCACTGCAAACGTCAGAGTGAGGACAATAATTCTAGGGCCATTAATTACTATTGACACTAAACTGATGAGCAGTAAAAGCTTCTAAAGACTTACCTATGGCCAATTTTGGGTATGGTATTTTATTTTTTTTTGCGATTTTGCAGGCACTCACAATGTTAAAGCTTGACATGTTTGGTGCCTATTTACCCGACGTAACCCCATCTTTTATATTTTACCAAAAAATATGGGTAAGAATAAATGTTTTTTTTTTAACAAAACATAGGGAAAACAGTTTTGTTTTCGAAATTTACGGTACTTTTTTCATTATATAGTAAAAAATAAAAACCCCAGTGGTGACTATATACCACCAAGATAAATATCTATATGTACCAAAAAAATGGTATAAAATTAATTTCAGTACAGCGTTGCATGACTGAATAAATGTCAAAGTACTGCAGTGCTGAAAACTGAAAAATGGCCTGGCCAGAATAGGGCTGAAAACACCTGGTCAGCAAGTGGTTAAGAAATACAGTAGTGTCATCTCTCTGTCCACATCTTGCTAACTGGACAATGAAGGAACAGCGCTACACAGGTTGGTCATTAACTCCGATCACTCTACTACTTGTCAGCATATAAGCATGTAGAAGAGCCTGATTACCTCCAAGTGCTGCTCCTCTCTCTCCCAAAGGGAGTGCTGCTGTACAGGAGGGCAGATCAAGACAAATCAAGACAATTACAGATACTTTTGCTGGTTATATATAAAAGTTAATTTACTTTTTTTAAATACACAAGCGCCAGGCACAACACCTGTTTGAGTTTGGTATCATGGGAATGTATGTTTTGTTTATCTGTTCACAAGGAACTAGCTTGGAATTTTATCAATAGAAGGCCAGCCCATAAAATAACAATTTTGTACATTGACAATAGTCCACTGTGCATATCAGTGTTACGTTTTACTGTGATCAGACTCCTACATACAAATAATGTTCTACGTGCATCATTTTTGTCATTTCCTTTATGTGCTACTTGCATCTTAATCTTCTCTCTCAACCTGGTGCTGATAGTGTCCATAAAATTTTAAAGCATCACTGGATGAAGAAAATTGAAAACATGCATCAGTAAACTTCAAAGTGATCCTCCAAGCATATGGTAATTTACAGCAGTACCTAAAGAGGAACAGATGTGTTATGCAAAGTGTTCAGCATTCTAATTGCATGGCAATGGGCAGAATCCTGTACTAGTTGATCAATAAGGATAATGTTAATTAATTTTGCCTGTAAATTCTCAGTAACATTAGGATAATGAAGAAGCATGGCAATTAAAGTATTGTTACTTGGAGTATGTTAAATTGACCATACTGACATGAAAACACAAAAGCAGGTCATGACACGATCAATGAGCAATACAACGTTTTTCATCAATCTGGAATTGTGTTTTAATAGGAGATTAAACTAAAAATACTTTTTTTCAAGTTGTAAACAGAGCTCCTAGCTTTTACAAACTGCAACAAATTGCATGATAATTGTAATCTGCAGAGGTACTTCTTTTGCAGTGCAATTAACGAACGTTAATACAAGGAAATGTAAACCTGTTTTCAATTCTGATTAACAGAAATTTAAATTGCTGCCTTAAAGCAGATAGCCCTACTATTACCTATTGGCTAAAACCAAAATTGCTGCCTAAGAGCATACATCACAAGGTCCCTATTACCTATTCAGATATTTCTGAAACTACTGAACAGAATCTTTTCTTAATGTAACATTTTTTACCATATGCTTAGGAATCGCATAGGTTTTGGGACAGGGTTGCTTTGAGGCACCCATGATCATTCTCAATGCCTTTTTGACCAGCACCAGATGATCTGCTATGCATTCTAGTGCCAAAGATAAGCAAAACTGACATTTCAGAGTCCTATAAATTTCAACCTCCAGACTTTCCTTTGGCATGATTTCCATGGCTCTGAAGCCATCACATCAATCTAATTCAATGCCACCAGGGAAGTGGCAAAGCCAAAGCTGGGAGTTGAGATGAGATGGAAGAAGTAGGCTCTACTTGACTGGCAGATCTGTTGGGTTCCTAGCAGAGCTCATGTAATATGATGATGCCACAGATTTGCATGAGAAGGACCATTGTGATATGCAAATGGGGTACTTGCCAGAGTATAAATTGGAACCATGGCCTCTGTTCCCCTTCCTGTCACAATGACAGTTCTATGGACAGGCAGTTGTGCAGTCCCAGGTCTTTGCATTCCCAGGCATGGTCATTCAGAAGCACACATTTGTCAGCCTCCAATATTGGAGGAAGAGGAATGGTTGATAGTTTCCGTCTCCTGTTCATTGTAGCATGAGAAAGCCTTGTAGCACCAAAGTGAGGGAGCTTCTCCATGTTTTTAACCCACCTCTGGTTATCCCCCTTTCCATTAATAAAAATGTAGGGCACTGGAGTGGGGCTCATCTGATAGCATTTCCCCTATTAATTTCAGCATTGTATATGGCTTTACCCTGCAACAAAAGGTGTTTTTTACATGGAATTTTCCTATTTTACAGATGGATATCTATGTGGCTTTTTCATAGTAGATGTAGGAATTGAAGCTTTCAATTCCTACATCTACTGTGTTCACTTTCAAGCCAAGGATACTGTGAAAACCCTTAGGCCTATGACATCTTTCTATCCCTTAACCAGGTTACACATATTTACATCAGTTAATTACTAATGCATGATAAAAAACACAATAATCACACAGGTCCAGTGCTCTCTTTCCACTTGGGTATTTAGGGCAAATGTCATTGAATCTCACTTGGGTGAATATCTATTAATTCTTTATTTGGCGATTTTGTCCAGTGAATAATTGATAAATATACTGGATAGGGTTCGTAAGTGACTATTCCTGCACAAGTAAGTGAAATAAAATTGGAAAAACTTCTATTTAAGCAATGCTGAATTTCTGGTGCTTGGCAAGGATTTATGCACCCAAGAAACTCGGATAATGTAGTCCCCTGTCCGTCCTGCTTCTGACAGGAGACTCCCGGGGCGCCAGGGAGAGTTTGCTGTTTGGAGATCAGTGTCCCTGGTTAGCAGGTAACCAGGGTCTATATAAGGAATTCTGAAAATGTTTTAGCGGTCCCAGTAGAGGAAATACACTGAAACACACAATCCTAACCAATTACATGAATTAAAAACAAGACCCAAGCAAAATATATACTGACTCCTCTCATGGTGTGAGACCATATTGAATGTATAACTGTAATAGTTGAGCAATAACGATTGGTGAAATTAAGGTTCTCAGCTGCGGATCAATGCTTTGATGAGTGAGGGCTGTTTATGTGGCTCAGGTGGGAGGTTCTCTGTTACACTCTATGGGGTCTATTCACAAAGCTGCCGAAGGATCTGGCCGTAGCTTCGGCCGATCCTTCGGCTGGCTTCGGCCCCAGGACCCCTTCGGTTCAGGAGAACCGAGGGGGTGCTGTGCGGGCTATTCACAATAGCCCGTACATCTCCCGATCACGGCCGAGCAGCTCAGTCGACAGCCTGCTTCTGACAGCTGGGCGGAGACAGCCGTGATCTTATGGCTGGCTTCGGCCACTTTCAGAGAGATCAGCAAACCTGGTTGCAAACCAGGGACATTGATCTCCAAACATCTAACTCTCCCTGGCGCCCCGGGAGTCTCCTGCTCCCGGCCGCCAAGGAGAAAAACCCTGCTGTGTCTTTTTTCTTTATTCTGACACGAGCATGTCAGAATAGAGAAAAAAAAAAAGAAAAATTCCCATTCAAAAGCATTGGGACATTACTATTGGCTATTTCAATTTCAATAGCCAATAGTAAACTAGCATTGTACCCGCCCTCTTTTTCAGTTCCCCATCAGGTCCAT